>NW_024608502.1:47500-55000 GCF_018296145.1 Oncorhynchus tshawytscha
AGTCTATTAAAACAGTCAGACAACTGACACGGTAGTCTATAATTAAAACAGTCAGACAACTGAGACGGTAGTCTATAATTAAAACAGTCAGACAACTGACACGGTAGTCTATAGTTAAAACAGTCAGACAACTGACACGGTAGTCGATTAAAACAGTCAGACAACTGACACGGTAGTCTATAATTAAAACAGTCAGACAACTGACACGGTAGTCTATAATTAAAACAGTCAGACAACTGAGACGGTAGTCTATAATTAAAACAGTCAGACAACTGACACGGTAGTCTATAGTTAAAACAGTCAGACAACTGACACGGTAGTCTATAATTAAAACAGTCAGACAACTGACACGGTAGTCTATAGTTAAAACAGTCAGACAACTGACACGGTAGTCTATAGTTAAAACAGTCAGACAACTGACACGGTAGTCGATTAAAACAGTCAGACAACTGAGACGGTAGTCTATTAAAACAGTCAGACAACTGACACGGTAGTCTATTAAAACAGTCAGACAACTGTGACGGTAGTCTATTAAAACAGTCAGACAACTGAGACGGTAGTCTATTAAAACAGTCAGACAACTGACACGGTAGTCTATTAAAACAGTCAGACAACTGTGACGGTAGTCTATTAAAACAGTCAGACAACTGAGACGGTAGTCTATTAAAACAGTCAGACAACTGAGACGGTAGTCTATAATTAAAACAGTCAGACAACTGAGACGGTAGTCTATAATTAAAACAGTCAGACAACTGACACGGTAGTCTATAATTAAAACAGTCAGACAACTGACACGGTAGTCTATAATTAAAACAGTCAGACAACTGACACGGTAGTCTATAATTAAAACAGTCAGACAACTGACACGGTAGTCTATTAAAACAGTCAGACAACTGAGACGGTAGTCTATTAAAACAGTCAGACAACTGAGACGGTAGTCTATAATTAAAACAGTCAGACAACTGAGACGGTAGTCTATAATTAAAACAGTCAGACAACTGACACGGTAGTCTATAATTAAAACAGTCAGACAACTAGGATGGTAGTCTATAATTAAAACAGTCAGACGACTGACACGGTAGTCTATAATTAAAACAGTCAGACAACTGAGACCGTAGTCTATAATTAAAACAGTCAGACATTTCATTTAACGTAAAACAGGAATTTATATTTTGATGTGCATCCTGTCTAAACAGGATGTGGAATGATCAGATGTATTTTAGTCTCTTCAGACCTACAGTCTACTCTGGTTGTAAAGTGGTTGTAAATACATGACATCCTCACAGAGAGCTGTGGCTCTCCTCTCTGTAACCAGGACAACAGCAGTTGTCTTTTTTCCAGCAATGGTCACGTTTGTGCTTCTCTCCGTCCTCCATGTTTCTCTCCCTCCTCCATGCTTCTCTCCCTCTCCATGCTTCTCTCCCTCCTCCATGCTTCTCTCCCTCCTCCATGCTTCTCTCCCTCCTCCATGCTTCTCTCCCTCCTCCATGCTTCTCTCCCTCCTCCATGCTTCTCTCCCTCCTCCATGCTTCTCTCCCTCCTCCATGCTTCTCTCCCTCCTCCATGCTTCTCCCTCCTCCATGCTTCTCTCCCTCCTCCATGCTTCTCTCCCTCCTCCATGCTTCTCTCCCTCCTCCCTTATGCTTCTCTCCCTCCCCTATGCTTCTCTCCCTCCCCATGCTTCTCTCCCTCCCTCATGTCACAGTGTGGAAAGACGAAGTCAGCAGCCGACAGCCAAGAGAGAGAGAGAGAGAAAAGGGCAAGAAAAGGGCAACCAGTGAAGAACAAACACCATTGTAAATACAACCCACATGTATGCTTATTTATCTTCCCTTGTGTACTTTAACCATTTGTACATTGTTACAACAGTGTATATATGTATATGTGTTTATTGTTTTGAAATTTCTGTATGTGTAATGTTTACTGTTCATTTTTATTGTTTATTTCACTTTTGTATATTATCTACCTCACTTGCTTTGGCAATGTTATCACGTTTCCCATGCCAATAAAGCCCCTTGAATTGAATTGAAAGAGAGAGAGAGAGAGAGAGAGAGAGAGTGAGAGAGCGAGAGAGAGAGAGAGAGAGAGAGCGAGAGAGAGCGAGAGAGAGAGAGAGAGAGAGAGAGAGAGAGAGAGAGCAGAGTGAGAGAGAGAGAGAGAGAGAGAGAGAGGAGGGAGGAAGAGACAGAGAGAGAGAGAGAGAAAGAGAGTGAGAGAGCGAGAGAGAGAAAGATAGAGAAAGAGAGTGAGAGAGCGAGAGATAGACAGGGAGAGATAGACAGAGAGATAGACAGAGAGAGATAGACAGAGAGAGAGAGAGAGAGAGAAAGAGAGAGAGAGAGAGAGAGAGAGAGAGGGAGAGATAGACAGAGAGAGAGAGAAAGAGAGAGAGAGAGAGAGAGATAGACAGGGAGAGATAGACAGAGAGAGAGAGAAGAGAGAGAGATAGACAGAGAGAGAGAGAGAAAGAGAGAGAGAGAGAGAGAGAGAGAGAGAGAGAGAGAGAGAGGGAGACCAGACTCCTTGTTAAAGGTCAGTAATGCAGTGTTTCTACCAACTACTGCCAGACAAATAGGACTGTGGTCACTGGTGAAATGACTGTGGATAAAGAGGTTCTGGGTCGTTCTGAGTTATTGGCTCTTCTGTACAGGTGACGTAACAACAGTTAGTCTACACCGTAATCAGTTAGTCTACACCGTAACAACAGTTAGTCTACACCGTAACAACAGTTAGTCTACACCGTAACAACAGTTAGTCTACACCGTAACAACAGTTAGTCTACACCGTAACAACAGTTAGTCTACACCGTAATCAGTTAGTCTACACCGTAAACAGTTAGTCTACACCGTAATCAGTTAGTCTACACCGTAACAACAGTTAGTCTACACCGTAATCAGTTAGTCTACACCGTAACAGTCTACACCGTAAGTTAGTCTACACCGTAATCAGTTAGTCTACACCGTAACAACAGTTAGTCTACACCGTAATCAGTTAGTCTACACCGTAATCAGTTAGTCTACACCGTAACAACAGTTAGTCTACACCGTAACAACAGTTAGTCTACACCGTAACAACAGTTAGTCTACACCGCAACAACAGTTAGTCTACACCGTAACAACAGTTAGTCTACACCGTAACAACAGTTAGTCTACACAGTAATCAGTTAGTCTACACCGTAACAACAGTTAGTCTACACCGTAACAACAGTTAGTCTACACCGTAATCAGTTAGTCTACACCGTAATCAGTTAGTCTACACCGTAATCAGTTAGTCAGTTAGTCTACACCGTAACAACAGTTAGTCTACACCGTAACAACAGTTAGTCTAACACCGTAATCAGTTAGTCTACACCGTAATCAGTTAGTCTACACCGTAATCAGTTAGTCTACACCGTAATCAGTTAGTCTACACCGTAACAACAGTTAGTCTACACCGTAATCAGTTAGTCTACACCGTAAATCAGTTAGTCTACACCGTAACATCAGTTAGTCTACACCGTAATCAGTTAGTCTACACCGTAACAACAGTTAGTCTACACCGTAATCAGTTAGTCTACACCGTAATCAGTTAGTCTACACCGTACATCAGTTAGTCTACACCGTAACAATCAGTTAGTCTACACCGTAACAACAGTTAGTCTACACCGTAATCAGTTAGTCTACACCGTAATCAGTTAGTCTACACCGTAATCAGTTAGTCTACACCGTAATCAGTTAGTCTACACCGTAATCAGTTAGTCTACACCGTAATCAGTTAGTCTACACCGTAATCAGTTAGTCTACACCGTAATCAGTTAGTCTACACCGTAATCAGTTAGTCTACACCGTAATCAGTTAGTCTACACCGTAATCAGTTAGTCTACACCGTAATCAGTTAGTCTACACCGTAACAACAGTTAGTCTACACCGTAACAACAGTTAGTCTACACCGTAATCAGTTAGTCTACACCGTAATCAGTTAGTCTACACCGTAATCAGTTAGTCTACACCGTAATCAGTTAGTCTACACCGTAACAACAGTTAGTCTACACCGTAACAACAGTTAGTCTACACCGTAACAACAGTTAGTCTACACCGTAATCAGTTAGTCTACACCGTAATCAGTTAGTCTACACCGTAATCAGTTAGTCTACACCGTAACAACAGTTAGTCTACACCGTAATCAGTTAGTCTACACCGTAATCAGTTAGTCTACACCATAATCAGTTAGTCTACACCGTAACAACAGTTAGTCTACACCATAATCAGTTAGTCTACACCGTAACAACAGTTAGTCTACACCGTAACAACAGTTAGTCTACACCGTAATCAACAGTTAGTCTACACCGTAATCAGTTAGTCTACACCGTAATCGGTTAGTCTACACCGTAATCAGTTAGTCTACACCGTAATCAGTTAGTCTACACCGTAACATCAGTTAGTCTACACCGTAACAACAGTTAGTCTACACCGTAACAACAGTTAGTCTACACCGTAATCAGTTAGTCTAATCAGTTAGTCTACACCGTAATCAGTTAGTCTACACCGTAATCAGTTAGTCTACACCGTAAATCAGTTAGTCTACACCGTAACAACAGTTAGTCTACACCGTAATCAGTTAGTCTACACCGTAATCAGTTAGTCTACACCGTAATCAGTTAGTCTACACCGTAATCAGTTAGTCTACACCGTAATCAGGAACCATACGGTAACAGTTACTCATCACTCTTAAACGGACCGAGACTTGGGGTCTTCAGAAAAGCATTTCAGTGTCTTATAAGGCATTACAAAGGACGTTATAATGCTTCATAGGTAGATACACATCATAGAAAGTCTTACCCAAATGTCAAACTAAAAAATATCTGACTAACTCAGCCATACATTGAGTAGACATTGGTTGAGGAGATCAACCATACATTGAGTAGACATTGGTTGAGGAGATCAGCCATACATTGAGTAGACATTGGTTGAGGAGATCAGCCATACATTGAGTAGATGTTGGTTGAGGAGATCAGCCATACATTGAGTTATCAGTGTTGTGGAGATCAGCCATACATTGAGTAGATGTTGGTTGAGGAGATCAGCCATACATTGAGTAGATGTTGGTTGTGGAGATCAGCCATACATTGAGTTATCAGTGTTGAGGAGATCAGCCATACATTGAGTAGATGTTGGTTGTGGAGATCAGCCATACATTGAGTAGATGTTGGTTGAGGAGATCAGCCATACATTGAGTAGACATTGGTTGAGGAGATCAGCCATACATTGAGTAGATGTTGGTTGAGGAGATCAGCCATACATTGAGTAGATGTTGGTTGAGGAGATCAGCCATACATTGAGTAGACATCGGTTGAGGAGATCAACCATACATTGAGTAGATGTTGGTTGAGGAGATCAGCCATACATTGAGTTATCAGTGTTGAGGAGATCAGCCATACATTGAGTTATCAGTGTTGAGGAGATCAGCCATACATTGAGTAGACATTGGTTGAGGAGATCAGCCATACATTGAGTAGACATTGGTTGAGGAGATCAGCCATACATTGAGTAGACATTGGTTGAGGAGATCAGCCATACATTGAGTAGACATTGGTTGAGGAGATCAGCCATACATTGAGTAGACATTGGTTGAGGAGATCAGCCATACATTGAGTAGACATTGGTTGAGGAGATCAGCCATACATTATGTAGATATTGTTTGAGGAGATCAGCCATACATTGAGTAGACATTGGTTGTGGAGATCAGCCATACATTGAGTAGACATTGGTTGAGGAGATCAGCCATACATTGAGTAGACATTGGTTGAGGAGATCAGCCATACATTGAGTTATCAGTGTTGAGGAGATCAGCCATACATTGAGTAGACATTGGTTGAGGAGATCAGCCATACATTATGTAGATATTGTTTGAGGAGATCAGCCATACATTGAGTAGACATTGGTTGTGGAGATCAGCCATACATTGAGTAGACATTGGTTGAGGAGATCAGCCATACATTGAGTAGACATTGGTTGAGGAGATCAGCCATACATTGAGTTATCAGTGTTGAGGAGATCAGCCATACATTGAGTTATCAGTGTTGAGGAGATCAGCCATACATTGAGTAGACATTGGTTGAGGAGATCAGCCATACATTGAGTTATCAGTGTTGAGGAGATCAGCCATACATTGAGTAGACATTGGTTGAGGAGATCAGCCATACATTGAGTTATCAGTGTTGAGGAGATCAGCCATACATTGAGTAGACATTGGTTGAGGAGATCAGCCATACATTGAGTAGACATTGGTTGAGGAGATCAGCCATACATTGAGTAGATCAGTGTTGAGGAGATCAGCCATACATTGAGTAGACATTGGTTGAGGAGATCAGCCATACATTGAGTAGACATTGGTTGAGGAGATCAGCCATACATTGAGTTATCAGTGTTGAGGAGATCAGCCATACATTGAGTAGACATTGGTTGAGGAGATCAGCCATACATTGAGTAGACATTGGTTGAGGAGATCAGCCATACATTGAGTAGACATTGGTTGAGGAGATCAGCCATACATTGAGTAGACATTGTTTGAGGAGATCAGCCATACATTATGTAGATATTGTTTGAGGAGATCAACCATACATTGAGTTATCAGTGTTGAGGAGATCAGTGGTTCCTCTTTACCTGCGTTGACCTCCAGCAGTCTCCTCTTTTTCTGTTGTTGTCTCTCCTGCTTCTCTCTCTCCGCCTTCTCCTTGGCCACCCACGCTCTCCTCTGTTTCTCCTCCGCCTCTCTCCTCCTCACGTTCTCCTTCAGCGCTTGCTGTGGGAGGGAAGAGAGAGAGAGAGAAGTAGAGAGAGAGATGCAGAGAGGGAGAAAGAGGCAGAGAGAGAGAGAGGCAGAGAGAGAGACAGAGGCAGAGAGAGAGACAGAGGCAGAGAGAGAGAGGCAGAGAGAGAGAGAGAGGCAGAGAGGAGAGAGAGGCAGAGAGAGAGAGAGAGAGGAGAGAGGCAGAGAGAGAGAGGCAGAGAGAGAGAGAGAGAGGCAGAGAGAGAGAGAGAGGCAGAAGAGAGAGAGAGGCAGAGAGAGAGAGAGAGGCAGAGAGAGAGAGAGAGAGGCAGAGAGAGAGAGAGGGAGGCAGAGAGAGAGAGAGGCAGAGAGAGAGGCAGAGAGAGAGAGGAGAGAGAGAGAGAGAGAGAGAGAGAGAGAGAGGCAGAGAGAGAGAGAGAGAGGCAGAGAGAGAGAAGAGAGAGGCAGAGAGAGAGGCAGAGAGAGAGAGAAAGAGGCAGAGAGAGAGAGAGAGGCAGAGAGAGAGAGAGAGGCAGAGAGAGAGAGAGAGGCAGAGAGAGAGAGAGAGGCAGAGAGAGAGAGAGAGGCAGAGAGGAGAGAGAGGCAGAGAGGGAGAAAGAGGCAGAGAGAGAGAGGCAGAAGGAGAGAGAGGCAGAGCGAGAGAGAGGGAGGCAGAGAGAGAGAGAGGGAGGCAGAGAGAGAGAGAGAGAGGCAGAAGGAGAGAGCGAGGCAGAGAGAGAGAGAGAGGGAGGA
>NW_024608502.1:57500-60000 GCF_018296145.1 Oncorhynchus tshawytscha
GAGAGAGAGAGAGAGAGAGAGACAGAGAGAGAGGAGGACGAGGCCTCATTATCCAGTGTTCTCCACTGTGTTCTGAGTCTGTTATGGACACTTAAGGATGTTCTAGAGAATGTCTGCATCCCAAACAGAGACCCTATTCCCTATGTAGTACACTACTTTTGACCAGGTACCATTTGGAACTAGTCAAAAGTAGTGCACTACGTAGGGAATAGGGTATATTTGGAATGCACCCTATGTGAGGTGAGAGTATGTTGCATTTCCTCTCCTCTCCTCTCGTCTCTCTCTCAGACCATTAACATCTGGTGAGTCTGGTTAGGAATACATCATACTCTATGGTAGAAGCAGCAGAGAAGACGAGTTCGCTGGGAGATGTCTGCGACCCGATGAGAACCAGAATGACAGGAAACATCTGTCCCACTGTGGGCCTGCCGGCCTGTCACTCAGACACTCTCCTGTCACATAATACACACGTCCCTCTCTGTTTTATCCCGGGTCTGTTCTAAGTGACACCTGACAGAGACCCAGCCAGACGACAACAGGAGGTTCAGCAGAACACTGTCACACTGTCACATTTAGCTGTGTCTACCTCACTGTATACAGACACTCACAGGTGTGTTTGTCTAGAGAGAGAGAGAGAGAGAGGAAGGGGGTCAGTCAGAGGGTCAGTCAGACAGAGACAGGGGGTCAGTCAGAGAGAGACATAGGGTCAGTCAGAGAGAGACAGAGGGTCAGTCAGAGAGACAGAGGGTCAGTCAGAGAGAGACAGAGGGTCAGTCAGAGAGAGACAGAGGGTCAGTCAGAGAGAGACAGGGGGTCAGTCAGAGAGAGACAGAGGGTCAGTCAGAGAGACAGAGGGTCAGTCAGAGAGACAGAGGGTCAGTCAGAGAGAGACAGAGGGGTCAGTCAGAGAGAGACAGGGGTCAGTCAGAGAGAGACAGGGGGTCAGTCAGAGAGAGACAGAGACAGGGGGTCAGTCAGAGAGAGACAGGGGTCAGTCAGAGAGAGACAGGGGGTCAGTCAGAGAGACACAGAGGGTCAGTCAGAGAGACAGAGGGTCAGTCAGAGAGAGAGAGGGTCAGTCAGAGAGAGAGAGGGTCAGTCAGAGAGACAGAGGGTCAGTCAGAGAGACAGAGGGTCAGTCAGAGAGACAGAGGGTCAGTCAGAGAGACAGAGGGTCAGTCAGAGACAGAGACAGAGGGTCAGTCAGAGAGACAGAGGGTCAGTCAGAGAGACAGGGGGTCAGTCAGAGAGAGACAGGGGGTCAGTCAGAGAGACAGAGGGTCAGTCAGAGAGACAGAGGGTCAGTCAGAGAGAGACAGGGGTCAGTCAGAGAGACAGGGGTCAGTCAGAGAGACAGACAGGGGTCAGTCAGAGAGACAGAGGGTCAGTCAGAGAGAGACAGAGGGTCAGTCAGAGAGACAGGGGGTCAGTCAGAGAGAGACAGGGGGTCAGTCAGAGAGACAGGGGGTCAGTCAGAGAGACAGGGGGTCAGTCAGGGTCAGAGAGACAGGGGTCAGTCAGAGAGACAGAGGGTCAGTCAGAGAGAGACAGACAGGGGTCAGTCAGAGAGACAGGGGGTCAGTCAGAGAGACACAGGGGGTCAGTCAGAGAGAGACAGGGGGTCAGTCAGAGAGACAGAGGGTCAGTCAGAGAGAGACAGAGAGATTGAACCTGCTGTCTGTTGTCATAGTAACTCCCATCAGGACAGACAGCAGCAGGTGAGGGAAACACCTATCTGTTGTCATAGTAACTCCCATCAGGACAGACAGCAGCAGGTGAGGGAAACACCTATCTGTTGTCATAGTAACTCCCATCAGGACAGACAGCAGCAGGTGAGGGAAACACCTATCTGTTGTCATAGTAACTCCCATCAGGACAGACAGCAGCAGGTGAGGGAAACACCTGTTTGTTGGTGTGCAGTTCTGTGCAGGTTGCAGCTGCTGCTGTGTCTGTTGATGTGTGTGTGTGTGATGCTACTCTGTGGACGTGAGTGGAGACTCCATTATGAAGCTGGCTGAATAGTGTGTTAAAGCTATGGCCAGTGGGGTCAGTGTAAACTCCATTATGGAGCTGGCTGAATAGTGTATTAAAGCTATGGCCAGTGGGGTCAGTGGAGACTCCATTATGGAGCTGGCTGAATAGTGTATTAAAGCTATGGCCAGTGGAGACTCCATTATGGAGCTGGCTGAATAGTGTGTTAAAGCTATGGCCAGTGGAGACTCCATTATGGAGCTGGCTGAATAGTGTGTTAAAGCTATGGCCAGTGGGGTCAGTGTAAACTCCATTATGGAGCTGGCTGAATAGTGTATTAAAGCTATTGCCAGTGGGGTCAGTGGAGACTCCATTATGGAGCTGGCTGTGTAAACTCCATTATGGAGCTGGCTGAATAGTGTATTAAAGCTATGGTCAGTGGAGACTCCATTATGGAGCTGGCTGAATCAGTGTATTAAAGCTATGGCCAGTGGAGACTCCATTATGGAGCTGGCTGAATAGTGTATTA
>NW_024608503.1:0-65010 GCF_018296145.1 Oncorhynchus tshawytscha
TGGTCTGTCATAATTTAGTAGAGACAGTAGATCTAGCTGGTCTGTCATAATATCATAGGGACAGTAGATCTATCTGGTCTGTCATAATATAATAGAGTCAGTAGATCTAGCTGGTCTGTCATAATATAATAGAGTCAGTAGATCTAGCTGGTCTGTCATAATATAATAGAGACAGTAGATCTAGCTGGTTTGTCATAATATAATTGACACAGTAGATCTAGCTGGTCTGTCATTATATAGTAGAGACAGTAGATTTAGCTGGTCGGTCATAATTTAATAGTGACAGAAGATCTAGCTGGTCTTTCATAATATAATAGAGACAGTGGATCTAGCTGGTCTGTCATAATATAATAGAGTCAGTAGATATAGCTGGTCTGTCATAATATAGAAGAGACAGTAGATCTAGCTGGTCTGTCATAATATAGTAGAGACAGTAGATCTAGCTGGTCTGTCATAATATAATAGAGACAGTAGATCTAGCTGGTCTGTCATAATATAATAGGGACAGTAGATCTGCTGGTCTGTCATAATATAATAGATACAGTAGATCTAGCTGGTCTGTCATAATATAATAGAGACAGTAGATCTAGCTGGTCTGTCATAATATAATAGAGACAGTAGATCTAGCTGGTCTGTCATAATATAATAGAGACAGTAGATCTAGCTGGTCTGTCATAATATAATAGAGACAGTAGATCTAGCTGGTCTGTCATAATATAACAGAGGCAGTAGATCTACCTGGTTTGTCATAATATAACAGAGATAGTAGATCTAGCTGGTCTGTCATAATGTTTTAGAAACAGTAGATCTAGCTGGTCTGTCATACTATAATAGATACAGTAGATCTGTCTGGTCTGTCATTCTATAATAGATACAGTAGATCTAGCTGGTCTGTCATAATATAATAAAGACAGTAGATTTAGCTGGTCTGTCATACTATAATAGATACAGTAGATCTATCTGGTCTGTCATAATATAATAGATACAGTAGATCTAGCTGGTCTGTCATAATATAATAAAGACAGTAGATCTAGCTGGTCTGTCATAATTTAGTAGAGACAGTAGATCTAGCTGGTCTGTCATAATATAATAGAGACAGTAGATCTAGCTGGTCTGTCATAATATAATAGAGACAGTAGATCTAGCTGGTCTGTCATAATATAATAGAGACAGTAGATCTAGCTGGTCTGTCATAATATAATAGGGACAGTAGATCTAGCTGGTCTGTCATAATATAATAGAGACAGTAGATTTGCTGGTCTGTCATAATATAGTAGATACAGTAGATCTAGCTGGTCTGTCATAATATAATAGGGACAGTAGATCTATCTGGTCTGTCATAATATAATAGAGACAGTAGATGGGGCTGGTCTGTCATAATATAATAGGGACAGTAGATCTATCTGGTCTGTCATAATATAATAGAGTCAGTAGATCTAGCTGATCTGTCATAATATAACAGAGACAGTAGATTTAGCTGGTCTGTCAAAATATAATAGAGTCAGTAGATCTAGCTGGTCTGTCATAATATAATAGAGACGGTAGATCTAGCTGGTCTGTCATAATATAACAGAGACAGATCTAGCTGGTATGTCATAATATAATAGAGACAGTAGATCTAGCTGGTCTGTCATAATATAGTAGAGACAGTAGATCTAGCTGGTCTGTCATAATATAATAGGGACAGTAGATCTATCTGGTCTGTCAAAAAATAATAGAGTCAGTAGATCTAGCTGGTCTGTCATAATATAATAGAGACAGTAGATCTAGCTGGTCTGTCATAATATAATAGATACAGTAGATCTAGCTGGTCTGTCATAATATAATAGAGACAGTAGATCTAGCTGGTCTGTCATAATATAATAGAGACAGTAGATCTAGCTGGTCTGTCATAATATAATAGATACAGTAGATCTAGCTGGTCTGTCATAATATAATAGAGACTGTAGATCTAGCTGGTCTGTCATAATATAATAGAGACAGTAGATGTAGTTGGTCTGTCATAATATAATAGAGACAGTAGATCTAGCTGGTCTGTCATAATATAATAGATACAGTAGATCTAGCAGGTCTGTCATAATATAATAAAGACAGTAGATCTATCTGGTCTGTCATAATGTATTAGAAACAGTAGATCTAGCTGGTCTGTCATAATATAATAAAGACAGTAGATCTAGCTGGTCTGTCATAATATAATAGATACTGTAGATCTAGCAGGTCTGTCATAATATAATGGGACAGTAAATCTCGCTGGTCTGTCATAATATAATAGAGACAGTAGATCTAGCTGGTCTGTCATAATATAATAGAGACAGTAGATCTAGCTGGTCTGTCATAATATAATAGAGACAGTAGATCTAGCTGGTCTGTCATAATATAATAGGTACAGTAGATCTATCTGGTCTGTCATAATATAATAGATACAGTAGATCTAGCTGGTCTGTCATAATATAATAAAGACAATAGATCGAGCTGGTCTGTCATAATTTAGTAGAGACAGTAGATCTAGCTGGTCTGTCATAATATAATAGGGACAGTAGATCTATCTGGTCTGTCATAATATAATAGAGTCAGTAGATCTAGCTGGTCTGTCATAATATAATAGAGTCAGTAGATCTAGCTGGTCTGTCATAATATAAGAGAGACAGTAGATTTAGCTGGTCTGTCATAATATAGTAGAGACAGTAGATCTAGCTGGTCTGTCATAATATAGTAGAGACAGTAGATCTAGCTGGTCTGTCATAATATAGTAGAGACAGTAGATCTAGCTGGTCTGTCATAATATAATAGAGACAGTAGATCTAGCTGGTCTGTCATAATATAATAGAGACAGTAGATCTAGCTGGTCTGTCATAATATAATAGAGACAGTAGATCTAGCTGGTCTGTCATAATATAGTAGAGACAGTAGATCTAGCTGGTCTGTCATAATATAATAGGGACAGTAGATCTATCTGGTCTGTCATAATATAATAGAGACAGTAGATCTAGCTGGTCTGTCATAATATAATAGAGACAGTAGATCTAGCTGGTCTGTCATAATATAATAGAGACAGTAGATCTAGCTGGTCTGTCATAATATAATAGAGACAGTAGATCTAGCTGGTCTGTCATAATATAATAGAGACAGTAGATCTAGCTGGTCTGTCATAATATAATAGAGTCAGTAGATCTAGCTGGTCTGTCATAATATAATAGAGACAGTAGATCTAGCTGGTCTGTCATAATATAATAGAGACAGTAGATCTAGCTGGTCTGTCATAATATAATAGAGACAGTAGATCTAGCTGGTCTGTCATAATATAATAGAGACAGTAGATCTAGCTGGTCTGTCATAATATAATAGAGACAGTAGATCTAGCTGGTCTGTCATAATATAATAGAGACAGTAGATCTAGCTGGTCTGTCATAATATAATAGATACAGTAGATCTAGCTGGTCTGTCATAATATAATAGAGACAGTAGATCTAGTCTGGTCTGGTCTGTCATAATATAATAGAGACAGTAGATCTAGCTGGTCTGTCATAATATAATAGAGACAGTAGATCTAGCTGGTCTGTCATAATATAATAGAGACAGTAGATCTAGCTGGTCTGTCATAATATAATAGAGACAGTAGATCTAGCTGGTCTGTCATAATATAATAGAGACAGTAGATCTAGCTGGTCTGTCATAATATAATAGAGACAGTAGATCTAGCTGGTCTGTCATAATATAATAGAGACAGTAGATCTAGCTGGTCTGTCATAATATAATAGAGTCAGTAGATCTAGCTGGTCTGTCATGATATAATAGAGACAGTAGATCTAGCAGGTCTGTCATAATATAATAGAGTCAGTAGATCTAGCTGGTCTGTCATAATATAATAGATACAGTAGATCTAGCTGGTCTGTCATAATATAATAAAGACAGTAGATCTAGCTGGTCTGTCATAATATAATAGAGACAGTAGATCTAGCTGGTCTGTCATAATATAATAGTAGATCTAGCTGGTCTGTCATAGATCTAGCTGGTCTGTCATAATATAATAGACAGTAGATCTAGCTGGTCTGTCATAATATATAGAGACAGTAGATCTAGCTGGTCTGTCATAATATTATAGAGACAGTAGATCTAGCTGGTCTGTCATAATATAATAGAGACAGTAGATCTAGCTGGTCTGTCATAATATAATAGAGACAGTAGATCTAGCTGGTCTGTCATAATATAATAGAGACAGTAGATCTAGCTGGTCTGTCATAATATAATAGAGACAGTAGATCTAGCTGGTCTGTCATAATATAATAGAGACAGTAGATCTAGCTGGTCTGTCATAATATAATAGAGACAGTAGATCTAGCTGGTCTGTCATAATATAATAGAGACAGTAGATCTAGCTGGTCTGTCATAATATAATAGAGACAGTAGATCTAGCTGGTCTGTCATAATATAATAAAGACAGTAGATCTAGCTGGTCTGTCATAATTTAGTAGAGACAGTAGATCTAGCTGGTCTGTCATAATAAAGGGACAGTAGATCTATCTGGTCTGTCATAATATAATAGAGACAGTAGATCTAGCTGGTCTGTCATAATATAATAGAGACAGTAGATCTAGCTGGTCTGTCATAATATAATAGAGACAGTAGATCTAGCTGGTCTGTCATAATATAATAGAGACAGTAGATCTAGCTGGTCTGTCATAATATAATAGAGACAGTAGATCTAGCTGGTCTGTCATAATATAATAGAGACAGTAGATCTAGCTGGTCTGTCATAATATAATAGAGACAGTAGATCTAGCTGGTCTGTCATAATATAATAGAGACAGTAGATCTAGCTGATCTGTCATAATATAATAGAGACAGTAGATCTAGCTGGTCTGTCATAATATAATAGAGACAGTAGATCTAGCTGGTCTGTCATAATATAATAGAGACAGTAGATCTAGCTGGTCTGTCATAATATAATAGAAACAGTAGATCTAGCTGGTCTGTCATAATATAATAGAGACAGTAGATCTAGCTGGTCTGTCATAATATAATAGAGACTGTAGATCTAGCTGGTCTGTCATAATATAATAGAGACAGTAGATCTAGCTGGTCTGTCATAATATAATAGAGACAGTAGATCTAGCTGGTCTGTCATAATATAATAGAGACAGTAGATCTAGCTGGTCTGTCATAATATAATAGAGACAGTAGATCTAGCTGGTCTGTCATAATATAATAGAGACAGTAGATCTAGCTGGTCTGTCATAATATAATAGAGACAGTAGATCTAGCTGGTCTGTCATAATATAATAGAGACAGTAGATCTAGCTGGTCTGTCATAATATAGTAGAGACAGTAGATCTAGCTGGTCTGTCATAATATACAGGGACAGTAGATCTATCTGGTCTGTCATAATATAATAGAGTCAGTAGATCTAGCTGGTCTGTCATAATATAATAGAGACAGTAGATCTAGCTGGTCTGTCATAATATAATAGAGACAGTAGATCTAGCTGGTCTGTCATAATATAATAGAGACAGTAGATCTAGCTGGTCTGTCATAATATATAGAGACAGTAGATCTAGCTGGTCTGTCATAATATAATAGAGACAGTAGATCTAGCTGGTCTGTCATAATATAATAGAGACAGTAGATCTAGCTGGTCTGTCATAATATAATAGAGACAGTAGATCTAGCTGGTCTGTCATAATATAATAAAGACAGTAGATCTAGCTGGTCTGTCATAATTTAGTAGAGACAGTAGATCTAGCTGGTCTGTCATAATATAATAGGGACAGTAGATCTATCTGGTCTGTCATAATATAATAGAGACAGTAGATCTATCTGGTCTGTCATAATATAATAGAGTCAGTAGATCTAGCTGGTCTGTCATAATATAATAGAGACAGTAGATCTAGCTGGTCTGTCATAATATAATAGAGTCAGTAGATCTAGCTGGTCTGTCATAATATAATAGATACAGTAGATCTAGCTGGTCTGTCATAATATAATAGAGTCAGTAGATCTAGCTGGTCTGTCATAATATAGTAGAGACAGTAGATCTAGCTGGTCTGTCATAATATAATAGATACAGTAGATCTAGCTGGTCTGTCATAATATAATAGAGACATTAGATCTAGCTGGTCTGTCATAATATAGTAGAGACAGTAGATCTAGCTGGTCTGTCATAATATAATAGAGACAGTAGATCTAGCTGGTCTGTCATAATATAATAGGGACAGTAGATCTAGCTGGTCTGTCATAATATAATAGAGACAGTAGATCTAGCTGGTCTGTCATAATATAATAGATACAGTAGATCTAGCTGGTCTGTCATAATATAATAGAGACAGTAGATCTAGCTGGTCTGTCATAATATAATAGAGACAGTAGATCTAGCTGGTCTGTCATAATATAATAGAGACAGTAGATCTAGCTGGTCTGTCATAATATAATAGAGACAGTAGATCTAGCTGGTCTGTCATAATATAATAGAGACAGTAGATCTAGCTGGTCTGTCATAATATAATAGACACAGTAGATCTAGCTGGTCTGTCATAATATAATAAAGACAGTAGATCTATCTGGTCTGTCATAATATAGTAGAGACAGTAGATCTAGCTGGTCTGTCATAATATAATAGAGACAGTAGATATAGCTGGTCTGTCATAATATAATAGAGACAGTAGATCTAGCTGGTCTGTCATAATATAATAGATACAGTAGATCTAGCTGGTCTGTCATAATATAATAAAGACAGTAGATCTAGCTGGTCTGTCATAATATAGTAGAGACAGTAGATCTAGCTGGTCTGTCATAATATAGCAGAGACAGTAGATCTAGCTGGTCTGTCATAATATAATAGAAACAGTAGATCTAGCTGGTCTGTCATAATATAATAGAGTAAGTAGATCTAGCTGGTCTGTCATAATATAATAGATACAGTAGATCTAGCTGGTCTGTCATAATATAATAAAGACAGTAGATCTAGCTGGTCTGTCATAATATAGTAGAGACAGTAGATCTAGCTGGTCTGTCATAATATCATAGGGACAGTAGATCTATCTGGTCTGTCATAATATAATAGAGTCAGTAGATCTAGCTGGTCTGTCATAATATAATAGAGTCAGTAGATCTAGCTGGTTTGTCATAATATAATAGAGACAGTAGATCTAGCTGGTTTGTCATAATATAATAGATACAGTAGATCTAGCTGGTCTGTCATAATATAATAGAGTCAGTAGATCTAGCTGGTCTGTCATAATATAATAGAGACAGTAGATCTAGCTGGTCTGTCATAATATAATAGAGTCAGTAGATCTAGCTGGTCTGTCATAATATAATAAAGACAGTAGATCTAGCTGGTCTGTCATAATATAGTAGAGACAGTAGATCTAGCTGGTCTGTCATAATATCACAGGGACAGTAGATCTATCTGGTCTGTCATAATATAATAGAGTCAGTAGATCTAGCTGGTCTGTCATAATATAATAGAGTCAGTAGATCTAGCTGGTCTGTCATAATATAATAGAGACAGTAGATCTAGCTGGTCTGTCATAATATAATAGAGTCAGTAGATCTAGCTGGTCTGTCATAATATAATAGAGACAGTAGATCTAGCTGGTCTGTCATAATATAGTAGATACAGTAGATCTAGCTGGTCTGTCATAATATAATAGAGACAGTAGATCTAGCTGGTCTGTCATAATATAATAGAGACAGTAGATCTAGCTGGTCTGTCATAATATAATAGAGACAGTAGATCTAGCTGGTCTGTCATAATATAACAGAGACAGTAGATCTAGCTGGTCTGTCATAATATAACAGAGATAGTAGATCTAGCTGGTCTGTCATAATGTTTTAGAAACAGTAGATCTAGCTGGTCTGTCATAATATAATAAATACAGTTGATCTATCTGGTCTGTCAATGATATAATAGAGACAGTAGATCTAGCTGGTCTGTCATAATATAACAGAGACAGTAGATCTAGCTGGTCTGTCATAATATAATTGAAACAGTAGATCTAGCTGGTCTGTCATAATATAATAGATACAGTAGATCTAGCTGGTCTGTCATAATATAATAGATACAGTAGATCTATCTGGTCTGTCATAATATAATAGGTACAGTAGATCTATCTGGTCTGTCATAATATAATAGATACAGTAGATCTAGCTGGTCTGTCATAATATAATAAAGACAGTAGATCTAGCTGGTCTGTCATAATTTAGTAGAGACAGTAGATCTAGCTGGTCTGTCATAATATCACAGGGACAGTAGATCTATCTGGTCTGTCATAATATAATAGAGTCAGTAGATCTAGCTGGTCTGTCATAATATAATAGAGTCAGTAGATCTAGCTGGTCTGTCATAATATAATAGAGTCAGTAGATCTAGCTGGTTTGTCATAATATAATATAGTCAGTAGATCTAGCTGGTTTGTCATAATATAGTAGATACAGTAGATCTAGCTGGTCTGTCATAATATAATAGAGTCAGTAGATCTAGCTGGTCTGTCATAATATAATAGAGACAGTAGATCTAGCTGGTCTGTCATAATATAATAGAGTCAGTAGATCTAGCTGGTCTGTCATAATGTAATAAAGACAGTAGATCTAGCTGGTCTGTCATAATTTAGTAGAGACAGTAGATCTAGCTGGTCTGTCATAATATCACAGGGACAGTAGATCTATCTGGTCTGTCATAATATAATAGAGTCAGTAGATCTAGCTGGTCTGTCATAATATAATAGAGTCAGTAGATCTAGCTGGTCTGTGATAATATAATAGAGTCAGTAGATCTAGCTGGTTTGTCATAATATAATAGAGTCAGTAGATCTAGCTGGTTTGTCATAATATAATAGATACAGTAGATCTAGCTGGTCTGTCATAATATAATAGAGTCAGTAGATCTAGCTGGTCTGTCATAATATAAAAGAGTCAGTAGATCTAGCTGGTCTGTCATAATATAATAGATACAGTAGATCTAGCTGGTCTGTGATAATGGAATAGAGACAGTAGATCTAGCTGGTCTGTCATAATATAGTAGAGACAGTAGATCTAGCTGGTCTGTCATAATATAATAGAGTCAGTAGATCTAGCTGGTCTGTCTTAATATAATAGGGACATTAGGTCTTGCTGGTCTGTCATAATATAATAGATACAGTAGATCTAGCTGGTCTGTCATAATATAGTAGATACAGTAGATCTAGCTGGTCTGTCATAATATAATAGAGACAGTAGATCTAGCTGGTCTGTCATACTATAATAGAGACAGATCTAGCTGGTATGTCATAATATAATAGAGACAGTAGATCTAGCTGGTCTGTCATAATATAACAGAGACAGTAGATCTAGCTGGTCTGTCATAATATAACAGAGATAGTAGATCTAGCTGGTCTGTCATAATATTTTAGAAACAGTAGATCTAGCTGGTCTGTCATAATATAATAAATACAGTTGATCTATCTGGTCTGTCATGATATAGTAGAGACCATAGATCTAGCTGGTCTGTCATAAGATAACAGAGACAGTAGATCTAGCTGGTCTGTCATAATGTATTAGAAACAGTAGATCTATCTGGTCTGTCATAATATAATAGATACAGTAGATCTAGCTGGTCTGTAATAATATAATAAAGACAGTAGATCTAGCTGGTCGATCATAATATAGTAGAGACTGTAGATCCAGCTGGTCTGTCATAAGATAATAGATACAGTAGATCTAGCTGGTCTGTCATAATGTATTAGAAACAGTAGATCTAGCTGGTCTGTCATAATATAATAGAGACAGTAGATCTATCTGGTCTGTCATAATATAATAGATACAGTAGATCTAGCAGGTCTGTCAAAATAAAATAAAGACAGTAGATCTATCTGGTCTGTCATAATATAATAGATACAGTAGATCTAGCTGGTCTGTCATAATATCATAGGGACAGTAGATCTATCTGGTCTGTCATAATATAATAGAGTCAGTAGATCTAGCTGGTCTGTCATAATATAATAGAGTCAGTAGATCTAGCTGGTTTGTCATAATATAATAGAGTCAGTAGATCTAGCTGGTTTGTCATAATATAGTAGATACAGTAGATCTAGCTGGTCTGTCATAATATAATAGAGTCAGTAGATCTAGCTGGTCTGTCATAATATAATAGAGACAGTAGATCTAGCTGGTCTGTCATAATATAATAGAGTCAGTAGATCTAGCTGGTCTGTCATAATGTAATAAAGACAGTAGATCTAGCTGGTCTGTCATAATTTAGTAGAGACAGTAGATCTAGCTGGTCTGTCATAATATCACAGGGACAGTAGATCTATCTGGTCTGTCATAATATAATAGAGTCAGTAGATCTAGCTGGTCTGTCATAATATAATAGAGTCAGTAGATCTAGCTGGTCTGTCATAATATAATAGAGACAGTAGATCTAGCTGGTCTGTCATAATATAATAGAGTCAGTAGATCTAGCTGGTCTGTCATAATATAATAGAGACAGTAGATCTAGCTGGTCTATCATAATATAGTAGATACAGTAGATCTAGCTGGTCTGTCATAATATAATAGAGACAGTAGATCTAGCTGGTCTGTCATACTATAATAGAGACAGATCTAGCTGGTATGTCATAATATAATAGAGACAGTAGATCTAGCTGGTCTGTCATAATATAATAGAGACAGTAGATCTAGCTGGTCTGTCATAATATAACAGAGATAGTAGATCTAGCTGGTCTGTCATAATGTTTTAGAAACAGTAGATCTAGCTGGTCTGTCATAATATAATAAATACAGTTGATCTATCTGGTCTGTAATGATATAATAGAGACTGTAGATCTAGCTGGTCTGTCATAATATAACAGAGACAATAGATCTAGCTGGTCTGTCATAATGTATTTGAAACAGTAGATCTAGCTGGTCTGTCATAATATAATAGATACAGTAGATCTAGCTGGTCTGTCATAATATAATAGAGACAGTAGATCTAGCTGGTCTGTCATAATATCACAGGGACAGTAGATCTATCTGGTCTGTCATAATATAATAGAGTCAGTAGATCTAGCTGGTCTGTCATAATATAATAGAGTCAGTAGATCTAGCTGGTTTGTCATAATATAATAGAGTCAGTAGATCTAGCTGGTTTGTCATAATATAGTAGATACAGTAGATCTAGCTGGTCTGTCATAATATAATAGAGTCAGTAGATCTAGCTGGTCTGTCATAATATAATAGAGACAGTAGATCTAGCTGGTCTGTCATAATATAATAGAGTCAGTAGATCTAGCTGGTCTGTCATAATGTAATAAAGACAGTAGATCTAGCTGGTCTGTCATAATTTAGTAGAGACAGTAGATCTAGCTGGTCTGTCATAATATCACAGGGACAGTAGATCTATCTGGTCTGTCATAATATAATAGAGTCAGTAGATCTAGCTGGTCTGTCATAATATAATAGAGTCAGTAGATCTAGCTGGTCTGTCATAATATAATAGAGACAGTAGATCTAGCTGGTCTGTCATAATATAATAGAGTCAGTAGATCTAGCTGGTCTGTCATAATATAATAGAGACAGTAGATCTAGCTGGTCTATCATAATATAGTAGATACAGTAGATCTAGCTGGTCTGTCATAATATAATAGAGACAGTAGATCTAGCTGGTCTGTCATACTATAATAGAGACAGATCTAGCTGGTATGTCATAATATAATAGAGACAGTAGATCTAGCTGGTCTGTCATAATATAACAGAGACAGTAGATCTAGCTGGTCTGTCATAATATAACAGAGATAGTAGATCTAGCTGGTCTGTCATAATGTTTTAGAAACAGTAGATCTAGCTGGTCTGTCATAATATAATAAATACAGTTGATCTATCTGGTCTGTAATGATATAATAGAGACTGTAGATCTAGCTGGTCTGTCATAATATAACAGAGACAATAGATCTAGCTGGTCTGTCATAATGTATTTGAAACAGTAGATCTAGCTGGTCTGTCATAATATAATAGATACAGTAGATCTAGCTGGTCTGTCATAATATAATAGATACAGTAGATCTATCTGGTCTGTCATAATATAATAGGTACAGTAGATCTATCTGGTCTGTCATAATATAATAGATACAGTAGATCTAGCTGGTCTGTCATAATATAATAAAGACAGTAGATCTAGCTGGTCTGTCATAATTTAGTAGAGACAGTAGATCTAGCTGGTCTGTCATAATATCACAGGGACAGTAGATCTATCTGGTCTGTCATAATATAATAGAGTCAGTAGATCTAGCTGGTCTGTCATAATATAATAGAGTCAGTAGATCTAGCTGGTCTGTCATAATATAATAGAGTCAGTAGATCTAGCTGGTTTGTCATAATATAATATAGTCAGTAGATCTAGCTGGTTTGTCATAATATAGTAGATACAGTAGATCTAGCTGGTCTGTCATAATATAATAGAGTCAGTAGATCTAGCTGGTCTGTCATAATATAATAGAGACAGTAGATCTAGCTGGTCTGTCATAATATAATAGAGTCAGTAGATCTAGCTGGTCTGTCATAATGTAATAAA
Organism: Oncorhynchus tshawytscha; assembly: GCF_018296145.1. Classification (NCBI taxonomy): domain Eukaryota; kingdom Metazoa; phylum Chordata; class Actinopteri; order Salmoniformes; family Salmonidae; genus Oncorhynchus; species Oncorhynchus tshawytscha. Next base: position 12,527 of record NW_024608503.1, read on the forward strand.
GACAGTAGATCTAGCTGGTCTGTCATAATTTAGTAGAGACAGTAGATCTAGCTGGTCTGTCATAATATCACAGGGACAGTAGATCTATCTGGTCTGTCATAATATAATAGAGTCAGTAGATCTAGCTGGTCTGTCATAATATAATAGAGTCAGTAGATCTAGCTGGTCTGTGATAATATAATAGAGTCAGTAGATCTAGCTGGTCTGTCATAATATAATAGAGTCAGTAGATCTAGCTGGTCTGTCATAATATAATAGATACAGGAGATATAGCTGGTCTGTCATACTATAATAGAGTCAGTAGATCTAGCTGGTCTGTCATAATATAATAGAGACAGTAGATCTAGCTGGTCTGTCATAATATAATAGAGTCAGTAGATCTAGCTGGTCTGTCATAATGTAGAAGAGACAGTAGATCTAGCTGGTCTGTCATAATATAATAGAGACAGTAGATCTAGCTGGTCTGTCATAATATAATAGAGTCAGTAGATCTAGCTGGTCTGTCATACTATAACAGGGACATTAGGTCTTGCTGGTCTGTCATAATATAATAGATACAGTAGATCTAGCTGGTCTGTCATAATATAATAGAGTCAGTAGATCTAGCTGGGCTTTCATAATATAATAGAGACAGTAGATGTAGCTGGTCTGTCATAATATAGTAGAGACAGTAGATCTAGCTGGTCTGTCATACTATAATAGAGACAGATCTAGCTGGTATGTCATAATATAATAGAGACAGTAGATCTAGCTGGTCTGTCATAATATAACAGAGACAGTAGATCTAGCTGGTCTGTCATAATATAACAGAGATAGTAGATCTAGCTGGTCTGTCATAATGTTTTAGAAACAGTAGATCTAGCTGGTCTGTCATAATATAATAAATACAGTTGATCTATCTGGTCTGTCAAGATATAGTAGAGACCGTAGATCTAGCTGGTCTGTCATAAGATAACAGAGACAGTAGATCTAGCTGGTCTGTCATAATGTATTAGAAACAGTAGATCTATCTGGTCTGTCATAATATAATAGATACAGTAGATCTATCTGGTCTGTCATAATATAATAGGTACAGTAGATCTATCTGGTCTGTCATAATATAATAGATACAGTAGATCTAGCTGGTCTGTCATAATATAATAAAGACAGTAGATCTAGCTGGTCTGTCATAATTTAGTAGAGACAGTAGATCTAGCTGGTCTGTCATAATATCACAGGGACAGTAGATCTATCTGGTCTGTCATAATATAATAGAGTCAGTAGATCTAGCTGGTCTGTCATAATATAATAGAGTCAGTAGATCTAGCTGGTCTGTCATAATATAATAGAGTCAGTAGATCTAGCTGGTTTGTCATAATATAATATAGTCAGTAGATCTAGCTGGTTTGTCATAATATAGTAGATACAGTAGATCTAGCTGGTCTGTCATAATATAATAGAGTCAGTAGATCTAGCTGGTCTGTCATAATATAATAGAGACAGTAGATCTAGCTGGTCTGTCATAATATAATAGAGTCAGTAGATCTAGCTGGTCTGTCATAATGTAATAAAGACAGTAGATCTAGCTGGTCTGTCATAATTTAGTAGAGACAGTAGATCTAGCTGGTCTGTCATAATATCACAGGGACAGTAGATCTATCTGGTCTGTCATAATATAATAGAGTCAGTAGATCTAGCTGGTCTGTCATAATATAATAGAGTCAGTAGATCTAGCTGGTCTGTGATAATATAATAGAGTCAGTAGATCTAGCTGGTTTGTCATAATATAATAGAGTCAGTAGATCTAGCTGGTTTGTCATAATATAGTAGATACAGTAGATCTAGCTGGTCTGTCATAATATAATAGAGTCAGTAGATCTAGCTGGTCTGTCATAATATAATAGAGACAGTATATCTAGCTGGTCTGTCATAATATAATAGAGTCAGTAGATCTAGCTGGTCTGTCATAATGTAGAAGAGACAGTAGATCTAGCTGGTCTGTCATAATATAGTAGAGACAGTAGATCTAGCTGGTCTGTCATAATATAATAGAGTCAGTAGATCTAGCTGGTCTGTCATAATATAACAGGGACATTAGGTCTTGCTGGTCTGTCATAATATAATAGATACAGTAGATCTAGCTGGTCTGTCATAATATAATAGAGTCAGTAGATCTAGCTGGGCTTTCATAATATAATAGAGACAGTAGATGTAGCTGGTCTGTCATAATATAGTAGAGACAGTAGATCTAGCTGGTCTGTCATACTATAATAGAGACAGATCTAGCTGGTATGTCATAATATAATAGTGACAGTAGATCTAGCTGGTCTGTCATAATATAATAGAGTCAGTAGATCTAGCTGGGCTTTCATAATATAATAGAGACAGTAGATGTAGCTGGTCTGTCATAATATAGTAGAGACAGTAGATCTAGCTGGTCTGTCATACTATAATAGAGACAGATCTAGCTGGTATGTCATAATATAATAGAGACAGTAGATCTAGCTGGTCTGTCATAATATAATAGAGTCAGTAGATCTAGCTGGGCTTTCATAATATAATAGAGACAGTAGATGTAGCTGGTCTGTCATAATATAGTAGAGACAGTAGATCTAGCTGGTCTGTCATACTATAATAGAGACAGATCTAGCTGGTATGTCATAATATAATAGAGACAGTAGATCTAGCTGGTCTGTCATAATATAACAGAGACAGTAGATCTAGCTGGTCTGTCATAATATAACAGAGATAGTAGATCTAGCTGGTCTGTCATAATGTTTTAGAAACAGTAGATCTAGCTGGTCTGTCATAATATAATAAATACAGTTGATCTATCTGGTCTGTCAAGATATAGTAGAGACCGTAGATCTAGCTGGTCTGTCATAAGATAACAGAGACAGTAGATCTAGCTGGTCTGTCATAATGTATTAGAAACAGTAGATCTATCTGGTCTGTCATAATATAATAGATACAGTAGATCTAGCTGGTCTGTAATAATATAATAAAGACAGTAGATCTAGCTGGTCTGTCATAATTTAGTAGAGACAGTAGATCTAGCTGGTCTGTCATAATATAACAGAGATAGTAGATCTAGCTGGTCTGTCATAATGTATTAGAAACAGTAGATCTAGCTGGTCTGTCATAATATAATAGATACAGTAGATCTAGCTGGTCTGTCATAATATAATAGATACAGTAGACCTATCTGGTCTGTCATAATATAATAGGTACAGTAGATCTATCTGGTCTGTCATAATATAATAGATACAGTAGATCTAGCTGGTCTGTCATAATATAATAAAGACAGTAGATCTAGCTGGTCTGTCATAATTTAGTAGAGACAGTAGATCTAGCTGGTCTGTCATAATATCACAGGGACAGTAGATCTATCTGGTCTGTCATAATATAATAGAGTCAGTAGATCTAGCTGGTCTGTCATAATATAATAGAGTCAGTAGATCTAGCTGGTTTGTCATAATATAATAGAGTCAGTAGATCTAGCTGGTTTGTCATAATATAGTAGATACAGTAGATCTAGCTGGTCTGTCATAATATAATAGAGTCAGTAGATCTAGCTGGTCTGTCATAATATAATAGAGACAGTAGATCTAGCTGGTCTGTCATAATATAATAGAGTCAGTAGATCTAGCTGGTCTGTCATAATGTAATAAAGACAGTAGATCTAGCTGGTCTGTCATAATTTAGTAGAGACAGTAGATCTAGCTGGTCTGTCATAATATCACAGGGACAGTAGATCTATCTGGTCTGTCATAATATAATAGAGTCAGTAGATCTAGCTGGTCTGTCATAATATAATAGAGTCAGTAGATCTAGCTGGTCTGTCATAATATAATAGAGTCAGTAGATCTAGCTGGTTTGTCATAATATAATAGAGTCAGTAGATCTAGCTGGTTTGTCATAATATAGTAGATACAGTAGATCTAGCTGGTCTGTCATAATATAATAGAGTCAGTAGATCTAGCTGGTCTGTCATAATATAATAGGGACATTAGGTCTTGCTGGTCTGTCATAATATAATAGATACAGTAGATCTAGCTGGTCTGTCATAATGTAATAGAGTCAGTAGATCTAGCTGGGCTTTCATAATATAATAGAGACAGTAGATGTAGCTGGTCTGTCATAATATAGTAGATACAGTAGATCTAGCTGGTCTGTCATAATATAATAGAGACAGTAGATCTAGCTGGTCTGTCATACTATAATAGAGACAGATCTAGCTGGTATGTCATAATATAATAGAGACAGTAGATCTAGCTGGTCTGTCATAATATAACAGAGACAGTAGATCTAGCTGGTCTGTCATAATATAACAGAGATAGTAGATCTAGCTGGTCTGTCATAATGTTTTAGAAACAGTAGATCTAGCTGGTCTGTCATAATATAATAAATACAGTTGATCTATCTGGTCTGTCATGATATAATATAGACTGTAGATCTAGCTGGTCTGTCATAATATAACAGAGACAATAGATCTAGCTGGTCTGTCATAATGTATTAGAAACAGTAGATCTAGCTGGTCTGTCATAATATAATAGATACAGTAGATCTAGCTGGTCTGTCATAATATAATAGATACAGTAGATCTATCTGGTCTGTCATAATATAATAGGTACAGTAGATCTATCTGGTCTGTCATAATATAATAGATACAGTAGATCTAGCTGGTCTGTCATAACATAATAAAGACAGTAGATCTAGCTGGTCTGTCATAATTTAGTAGAGACAGTAGATCTAGCTGGTCTGTCATAATATCACAGGGACAGTAGATCTATCTGGTCTGTCATAATATAATAGAGTCAGTAGATCTAGCTGGTCTGTCATAATATAATAGAGTCAGTAGATCTAGCTGGTCTGTCATAATATAATAGAGTCAGTAGATCTAGCTGGTTTGTCATAATATAATAGAGTCAGTAGATCTAGCTGGTTTGTCATAATATAGTAGATACAGTAGATCTAGCTGGTTTGTCATAATATAATAGAGTCAGTAGATCTAGCTGGTTTTTCATAATATAGTAGATACAGTAGATCTAGCTGGTCTGTCATAATATAATAGAGTCAGTAGATCTAGCTGGTCTGTCATAATATAATAGAGACAGTAGATCTAGCTGGTCTGTCATAATATAATAGAGTCAGTAGATCTGGCTGGTCTGTCATAATGTAGAAGAGACAGTAGATCTAGCTGGTCTGTCATAATATAGTAGAGACAGTAGATCTAGCTGGTCTGTCATAATATAATAGAGTCAGTAGATCTAGCTGGTCTGTCATAATATAACAGGGACATTAGGTCTTGCTGGTCTGTCATAATATAATAGATACAGTAGATCTAGCTGGGCTTTCATAATATAATAGAGACAGTAGATGTAGCTGGTCTGTCATAATATAGTAGATACAGTAGATCTAGCTGGTCTGTCATAATATAATAGAGACAGTAGATCTAGCTGGTCTGTCATACTATAATAGAGACAGATCTAGCTGGTATGTCATAATATAATAGAGACAGTAGATCTAGCTGGTCTGTCATAATGTAACAGAGACAGTAGATCTAGCTGGTCTGTCATAATATAACAGAGATAGTAGATCTAGCTGGTCTGTCATAATGTTTTAGAAACAGTAGATCTAGCTGGTCTGTCATAATATAATAAATACAGTTGATCTATCTGGTCTGTCATGATATAATAGAGACTGTATATCTAGCTGGTCTGTCATAATATAACAGAGACAATAGATCTAGCTGGTCTGTCATAATGTATTCGAAACAGTAGATCTAGCTGGTCTGTCATAATATTATAGATACAGTAGATCTAGCTGGTCTGTCATAATATAATAGGTACAGTAGATCTAGCTGGTCTGTCATAATATAATAGATACAGTAGATATTGCTGGTCTGTCAAAATATAATAAAGACAGTAGATCTAGCTGGTCTGTCATAATATAATAGAGACAATAGATTTAGCTGGTCTGTCATAATATAATAGAGTCAGTAGATCTAGCTGGTCTGTCATAATATCACAGGGACAGTAGATCTATCTGGTCTGTCATAATATAATAGAGTCAGTAGATCTAGCTGGTCTGTCATAATATAATAGAGTCAGTAGATCTAGCTGGTTTGTCATAATATAATAGACACAGTAGATCTAGCTGGTCTGTCATAATATAATAGGGTCAGTAGATCTAGCTGGTCTGTCATAATATAATATAGTAGATACAGTAGATCTAGCTGGTCTGTCATAATGTATTAGAAACAGTAGATCCAGCTGGTCTGTCATAATATAGTAGACACAGATCTTGCTGGTCTGTCATAATATAATAGGTACAGTAGATCTATCTGGTCTGTCATAATATAATAGATACAGTAGATCTAGCTGGTCTGTCATAATATAATAGAGTCAGTAGATCTAGCTGATCTGTCACAATATAATGGAGTCAGTAGATCTAGCTGGTCTGTCGTAATATAACAGAGACAGTAGATCTAGCTGGTCTGTCATAATATAACAGAGATAGTAGATCTAGCTGGTCTGTCATAATGTTTTAGAAACAGTAGATCTAGCTGGTCTGTCATAATATAATAAATACAGTTGATCTATCTGGTCTGTCATGATATAATAGAGACTGTAGATCTAGCTGGTCTGTCATAATATAACAGAGATAGTAGATCTAGCTGGTCTGTCATAATGTTTTAGAAACAGTAGATCTAGCTGGTCTGTCATAATATAATAAATACAGTTGATCTATCTGGTCTGTCATGATATAATAGAGACTGTAGATCTAGCTGGTCTGTCATAATATAACAGAGACAGTAGATCTAGCTGGTCTGTCATAATGTATTCGAAACAGTAGATCTAGCTGGTCTGTCATAATATTATAGATACAGTAGATCTAGCTGGTCTGTCATAATATAATAGGTACAGTAGATCTAGCTGGTCTGTCATAATGTAATAGAGTCAGTAGATCTAGCTGGGCTTTCATAATATAATAGAGACAGTAGATGTAGCTGGTCTGTCATAATATAGTAGATACAGTAGATCTAGCTGGTCTGTCATAATATAATAGAGACAGTAGATCTAGCTGGTCTGTCATACTATAATAGAGACAGATCTAGCTGGTATGTCATAATATAATAGAGACAGTAGATCTAGCTGGTCTGTCATAATATAACAGAGACAGTAGATCTAGCTGGTCTGTCATAATATAACAGAGATAGTAGATCTAGCTGGTCTGTCATAATGTTTTAGAAACAGTAGATCTAGCTGGTCTGTCATAATATAATAAATACAGTTGATCTATCTGGTCTGTCATGATATAATAGAGACTGTAGATCTAGCTGGTCTGTCATAATATAACAGAGACAATAGATCTAGCTGGTCTGTCATAGTGTATTTGAAACAGTAGATCTAGCTGGTCTGTCATAATATAATAGATACAGTAGATCTAGCTGGTCTGTCATAATATAATAGATACAGTAGATCTATCTGGTCTGTCATAATATAATAGGTACAGTAGATCTATCTGGTCTGTCATAATATAATAGATACAGTAGATCTAGCTGGTCTGTCATAACATAATAAAGACAGTAGATCTAGCTGGTCTGTCATAATTTAGTAGAGACAGTAGATCTAGCTGGTCTGTCATAATATCACAGGGACAGTAGATCTATCTGGTCTGTCATAATATAATAGAGTCAGTAGATCTAGCTGGTCTGTCATAATATAATAGAGTCAGTAGATCTAGCTGGTCTGTCATAATATAATAGAGTCAGTAGATCTAGCTGGTTTGTCATAATATAATAGAGTCAGTAGATCTAGCTGGTTTGTCATAATATAGTAGATACAGTAGATCTAGCTGGTTTGTCATAATATAATAGAGTCAGTAGATCTAGCTGGTTTTTCATAATATAGTAGATACAGTAGATCTAGCTGGTCTGTCATAATATAATAGAGTCAGTAGATCTAGCTGGTCTGTCATAATATAATAGAGACAGTAGATCTAGCTGGTCTGTCATAATATAATAGAGTCAGTAGATCTGGCTGGTCTGTCATAATGTAGAAGAGACAGTAGATCTAGCTGGTCTGTCATAATATAGTAGAGACAGTAGATCTAGCTGGTCTGTCATAATATAATAGAGTCAGTAGATCTAGCTGGTCTGTCATAATATAACAGGGACATTAGGTCTTGCTGGTCTGTCATAATATAATAGATACAGTAGATCTAGCTGGGCTTTCATAATATAATAGAGACAGTAGATGTAGCTGGTCTGTCATAATATAGTAGATACAGTAGATCTAGCTGGTCTGTCATAATATAATAGAGACAGTAGATCTAGCTGGTCTGTCATACTATAATAGAGACAGATCTAGCTGGTATGTCATAATATAATAGAGACAGTAGATCTAGCTGGTCTGTCATAATGTAACAGAGACAGTAGATCTAGCTGGTCTGTCATAATATAACAGAGATAGTAGATCTAGCTGGTCTGTCATAATGTTTTAGAAACAGTAGATCTAGCTGGTCTGTCATAATATAATAAATACAGTTGATCTATCTGGTCTGTCATGATATAATAGAGACTGTAGATCTAGCTGGTCTGTCATAATATAACAGAGACAATAGATCTAGCTGGTCTGTCATAATGTATTCGAAACAGTAGATCTAGCTGGTCTGTCATAATATTATAGATACAGTAGATCTAGCTGGTCTGTCATAATATAATAGGTACAGTAGATCTAGCTGGTCTGTCATAATATAATAGATACAGTAGATATTGCTGGTCTGTCAAAATATAATAAAGACAGTAGATCTAGCTGGTCTGTCATAATATAATAGAGACAATAGATTTAGCTGGTCTGTCATAATATAATAGAGTCAGTAGATCTAGCTGGTCTGTCATAATATCACAGGGACAGTAGATCTATCTGGTCTGTCATAATATAATAGAGTCAGTAGATCTAGCTGGTCTGTCATAATATAATAGAGTCAGTAGATCTAGCTGGTTTGTCATAATATAATAGACACAGTAGATCTAGCTGGTCTGTCATAATATAATAGAGTCAGTAGATCTAGCTGGTCTGTCATAATATAATATAGTAGATACAGTAGATCTAGCTGGTCTGTCATAATGTATTAGAAACAGTAGATCCAGCTGGTCTGTCATAATATAGTAGACACAGATCTTGCTGGTCTGTCATAATATAATAGGTACAGTAGATCTATCTGGTCTGTCATAATATAATAGATACAGTAGATCTAGCTGGTCTGTCATAATATAATAGAGTCAGTAGATCTAGCTGATCTGTCACAATATAATGGAGTCAGTAGATCTAGCTGGTCTGTCGTAATATAACAGAGACAGTAGATCTAGCTGGTCTGTCATAATATAACAGAGATAGTAGATCTAGCTGGTCTGTCATAATGTTTTAGAAACAGTAGATCTAGCTGGTCTGTCATAATATAATAAATACAGTTGATCTATCTGGTCTGTCATGATATAATAGAGACTGTAGATCTAGCTGGTCTGTCATAATATAACAGAGACAGTAGATCTAGCTGGTCTGTCATAATGTATTCGAAACAGTAGATCTAGCTGGTCTGTCATAATATTATAGATACAGTAGATCTAGCTGGTCTGTCATAATATAATAGGTACAGTAGATCTATCTGGTCTGTCATAATATAATAGATACAGTAGATCTAGCTGGTCTGTCATAATATAATAAAGACAGTAGATCTAGCTGGTCTGTCATAATATAATAGAGACGATAGATTTAGCTGGTCTGTCATAATATAATAGAGTCAGTAGATCTAGCTGGTCTGTCATAATATCACAGGGACAGTAGATCTATCTGGTCTGTCATAATATAATAGAGTCAGTAGATCTAGCTGGTCTGTCATAATATAATAGAGTCAGTAGATCTAGCTGGTTTGTCATAATATAATAGAGTCAGTAGATCTAGCTGGTTTGTCATAATATAATAGAGTCAGTAGATCTAGCTGGTTTGTCATAATATAATACAGTCAGTAGATCTAGCTGGTTTGTCTTAATATAGTAGATACAGTAGATCTAGCTGGTCTGTCATAATATAATAGAGTCAGTAGATCTAGCTGGTCTGTCATAATATAATAGAGACAGTAGATCTAGCTGGTCTGTCATAATATAATAGAGTCAGTAGATCTGGCTGGTCTGTCATAATGTAGAAGAGACAGTAGATCTAGCTGGTCTGTCATAATATAGTAGAGACAGTAGATCTAGCTGGTCTGTCATAATATAATAGAGTCAGTAGATCTAGCTGGTCTGTCATAATATAACAGGGACATTAGGTCTTGCTGGTCTGTCATAATATAATAGATACAGTAGATCTAGCTGGGCTTTCATAATATAATAGAGACAGTAGATGTAGCTGGTCTGTCATAATATAGTACATACAGTAGATCTAGCTGGTCTGTCATAATATAATAGAGACAGTAGATCTAGCTGGTCTGTCATAATATTATAGATACAGTAGATCTAGCTGGTCTGTCATAATATAATAGGTACAGTAGATCTAGCTGGTCTGTCATAATATAATAGATACAGTAGATATAGCTGGTCTGTCATAATATAATAAAGACAGTAGATCTAGCTGGTCTGTCATAATATAATAGAGACAATAGATTTAGCTGGTCTGTCATAATATAATAGAGTCAGTAGATCTAGCTGGTCTGTCATAATATCACAGGGACAGTAGATCTATCTGGTCTGTCATAATATAATAGAGTCAGTAGATCTAGCTGGTCTGTCATAATATAATAGAGTCAGTAGATCTGGCTGGTCTGTCATAATGTAGAAGAGACAGTAGATCTAGCTGGTCTGTCATAATATAGTAGAGACAGTAGATCTAGCTGGTCTGTCATAATATAACAGGGACATTAGGTCTTGCTGGTCTGTCATAATATAATAGATACAGTAGATCTAGCTGGGCTTTCATAATATAATAGAGACAGTAGATGTAGCTGGTCTGTCATAATATAGTACATACAGTAGATCTAGCTGGTCTGTCATAATATAATAGAGACAGTAGATCTAGCTGGTCTGTCATAATATTATAGATACAGTAGATCTAGCTGGTCTGTCATAATATAATAGGTACAGTAGATCTAGCTGGTCTGTCATAATATAATAGATACAGTAGATATAGCTGGTCTGTCATAATATTATAGATACAGTAGATCTAGCTGGTCTGTCATAATATAATAGGTACAGTAGATCTAGCTGGTCTGTCATAATATAATAGATACAGTAGATATTGCTGGTCTGTCAAAATATAATAAAGACAGTAGATCTAGCTGGTCTGTCATAATATAATAGAGACAATAGATTTAGCTGGTCTGTCATAATATAATAGAGTCAGTAGATCTAGCTGGTCTGTCATAATATCACAGGGACAGTAGATCTATCTGGTCTGTCATAATATAATAGAGTCAGTAGATCTAGCTGGTCTGTCATAATATAATAGAGTCAGTAGATCTAGCTGGTTTGTCATAATATAATAGACACAGTAGATCTAGCTGGTCTGTCATACTATAATAGAGTCAGTAGATCTAGCTGGTCTGTCATAATATAATATAGTAGATACAGTAGATCTAGCTGGTCTGTCATAATGTATTAGAAACAGTAGATCCAGCTGGTCTGTCATAATATAGTAGACACAGATCTTGCTGGTCTGTCATAATATAATAGGTACAGTAGATCTATCTGGTCTGTCATAATATAATAGATACAGTAGATCTAGCTGGTCTGTCATAATATAATAGAGTCAGTAGATCTAGCTGGTCTGTCATAATATAATAGAGTCAGTAGATCTAGCTGATCTGTCACAATATAATGGAGTCAGTAGATCTAGCTGGTCTGTCGTAATATAACAGAGACAGTAGATCTAGCTGGTCTGTCATAATATAACAGAGATAGTAGATCTAGCTGGTCTGTCATAATGTTTTAGAAACAGTAGATCTAGCTGGTCTGTCATAATATAATAAATACAGTTGATCTATCTGGTCTGTCATGATATAATAGAGACTGTAGATCTAGCTGGTCTGTCATAATATAACAGAGACAGTAGATCTAGATGGTCTGTCATAATGTATTCGAAACAGTAGATCTAGCTGGTCTGTCATAATATTATAGATACAGTAGATCTAGCTGGTCTGTCATAATATAATAGGTACAGTAGATCTATCTGGTCTGTCATAATATAATAGATACAGTAGATCTAGCTGGTCTGTCATAATATAATAAAGACAGTAGATCTAGCTGGTCTGTCATAATATAATAGAGACGATAGATTTAGCTGGTCTGTCATAATATAATAGAGTCAGTAGATCTAGCTGGTCTGTCATAATATCACAGGGACAGTAGATCTATCTGGTCTGTCATAATATAATAGAGTCAGTAGATCTAGCTGGTCTGTCATAATATAATAGAGTCAGTAGATCTAGCTGGTTTGTCATAATATAATAGAGTCAGTAGATCTAGCTGGTTTGTCATAATATAATAGAGTCAGTAGATCTAGCTGGTTTGTCATAATATAATACAGTCAGTAGATCTAGCTGGTTTGTCTTAATATAGTAGATACAGTAGATCTAGCTGGTCTGTCATAATATAATAGAGTCAGTAGATCTAGCTGGTCTGTCATAATATAATAGAGACAGTAGATCTAGCTGGTCTGTCATAATATAATAGAGTCAGTAGATCTAGCTGGTCTGTCATAATATAATAGAGTCAGTAGATCTAGTTGGTCTGTCATAACATAATAGAGACAGTAGATTTAACTGGTCTGTCATAATATAGTAGATACAGTAGATCTAGCTGGTCTGTCATAATATAATAGGGACATTAGGTCTTGCTGGTCTGTCATAATATAATAGATACAGTAGATCTAGCTGGTCTGTCATAATATAATAGAGTCAGTAGATCTAGCTGGTCTGTCATAATATAATAGGGACATTAGGTCTTGCTGGTCTGTCATAATATAATAGATACAGTAGATCTAGCTGGTCTGTCATAATGTAGAAGAGACCGTAGATCTAGCTGGTCTGTCATAATATAGTAGAGACAGTAGATCTAGCTGGTCTGTCATAATATAATAGAGTCAGTAGATCAAGCTGGTCTGTCATAATATAATAGGGACAGTAGATCTAGCTGGTCTGTCATAATATAGTAGAGTCAGTAGATCTAGCTGGTCTGTCATAATATAGTAGAGACAGTAGATCTAGCTGGTCTGTCATAATATAATAGAGTCAGTAGATCTAGCTAGTCTGTCATAATATAATAGAGTCTGTAGATCTAGCTGGTCTGTCATAATATAATAGGGACATTAGGTCTTGCTGGTCTGTCATAATATAATAGAGTCAGTAGATCTAGCTGGGCTGTCATAATATAATAGAGACAGTAGATGTAGCTGGTCTGTCATAATATAGTAGATACAGTAGGTCTTGCTGGTCTGTCATAATATAATAGATACAGTAGATCTATCTGGTCTGTCATAATATAATAGAGTCAGTAGATCAAGCTGGTCTGTCATAACATAATAGGGACATTAGGTCTTCCTGGTCTGTCATAATGTAATAGATACAGTAGATCTAGCTGGTCTGTCATAATATAATAGAGTCAGTAGATCTAGCTGGTCTGTCATAACATAATAGAGACATTAGATTTAGCTGGTCTGTCATAATATAGTAGATACAGTAGATCTAGCTTGTCTGTCATAATATAGTAGAGTCAGTAGATCTAGCTGGTCTGTCATAATATAATAGATACAGTAGATCTAGCTGGTCTGTCATAATATAATAGTCAGTAGATCTAGCTGGTTTGTCATAATATAGTAGATACAGTAGATCTAGCTGGTCTGTCATAATATAATAGAGTCAGTAGATCTAGCTGGTCTGTCATAATATAATAGAGTCAGTAGATCTAGTTGGTCTGTCATAACATAATAGAGACAGTAGATTTAACTGGTCTGTCATAATATAGTAGATACAGTAGATCTAGCTGGTCTGTCATAATATAATAGGGACATTAGGTCTTGCTGGTCTGTCATAATATAATAGATACAGTAGATCTAGCTGGTCTGTCATAATATAATAGAGTCAGTAGATCTAGCTGGTCTGTCATAATATAATAGGGACATTAGGTCTTGCTGGTCTGTCATAATATAATAGATACAGTAGATCTAGCTGGTCTGTCATAATGTAGAAGAGACCGTAGATCTAGCTGGTCTGTCATAATATAGTAGAGACAGTAGATCTAGCTGGTCTGTCATAATATAATAGAGTCAGTAGATCAAGCTGGTCTGTCATAATATAATAGGGACAGTAGATCTAGCTGGTCTGTCATAATATAGTAGAGTCAGTAGATCTAGCTGGTCTGTCATAATATAGTAGAGACAGTAGATCTAGCTGGTCTGTCATAATATAATAGAGTCAGTAGATCTAGCTAGTCTGTCATAATATAATAGAGTCTGTAGATCTAGCTGGTCTGTCATAATATAATAGGGACATTAGGTCTTGCTGGTCTGTCATAATATAATAGAGTCAGTAGATCTAGCTGGGCTGTCATAATATAATAGAGACAGTAGATGTAGCTGGTATGTCATAATATAGTAGATACAGTAGGTCTTGCTGGTCTGTCATAATATAATAGATACAGTAGATCTATCTGGTCTGTCATAATATAATAGAGTCAGTAGATCAAGCTGGTCTGTCATAACATAATAGGGACATTAGGTCTTCCTGGTCTGTCATAATATAATAGATACAGTAGATCTAGCTGGTCTGTCATAATATAATAGAGTCAGTAGATCTAGCTGGTCTGTCATAACATAATAGAGACATTAGATTTAGCTGGTCTGTCATAATATAGTAGATACAGTAGATCTAGCTTGTCTGTCATAATATAGTAGAGTCAGTAGATCTAGCTGGTCTGTCATAATATAATAGGGATATTAGGTCTTGCTGGTCTGTCATAATATAATAGATACAGTAGATCTAGCTGGTCTGTCATAATATAATAGTCAGTAGATCTAGCTGGTCTGTCATAATATAATAGAGACAGTAGATTTAGCTGGTCTGTCATAATATAGTCGATATAGTAGATCTAGCTGGTCTGTCATAATATAATAGGGACAGTAGATCTATCTGGTCTGTCTTAATATAATAGAGACAGTAGATCTAGCTGGTCTGTCATAATATAACAGAGACAGTAGATCTAGCTGGTCTGTCATAATATAACAGAGACAGTAGTTCTAGCTAGTCTGTCATAATATAATAGAGTCAGTAGATCTAGCTGGTCTGTCATAATATAATAGGGACATTAGGTCTTGCTGGTCTGTCATAATATAATAGATACAGTAGATCTAGCTGGTCTGTCATAATATAATAGAGTCAGTAGATCTACCTGGTCTGTCATAATATAATAGGGACATTAGGTCTTCCTGGTCTGTCATAATATAATAGATACAGTAGATCTAGCTGGTCTGTCATAATATAATAGAGTCAGTAGATCTAGCTGGTCTGTCATAACATAATAGAGACATTAGATTTAGCTGGTCTGTCATAATATAATAGAGTCAGTAGATCTAGCTGGTCTGTCATAATATCACAGGGACAGTAGATCTATCTGGTCTGTCATAATATAATAGAGTCAGTAGATCTAGCTGGTCTGTCATAATATAATAGAGTCAGTAGATCTAGCTGGTTTGTCATAATATAATAGACACAGTAGATCTAGCTGGTCTGTCATACTATAATAGAGTCAGTAGATCTAGCTGGTCTGTCATAATATAATATAGTAGATACAGTAGATCTAGCTGGTCTGTCATAATGTATTAGAAACAGTAGATCCAGCTGGTCTGTCATAATATAGTAGACACAGATCTTGCTGGTCTGTCATAATATAATAGGTACAGTAGATCTATCTGGTCTGTCATAATATAATAGATACAGTAGATCTAGCTGGTCTGTCATAATATAATAGAGTCAGTAGATCTAGCTGGTCTGTCATAATATAATAGAGTCAGTAGATCTAGCTGATCTGTCACAATATAATGGAGTCAGTAGATCTAGCTGGTCTGTCGTAATATAACAGAGACAGTAGATCTAGCTGGTCTGTCATAATATAACAGAGATAGTAGATCTAGCTGGTCTGTCATAATGTTTTAGAAACAGTAGATCTAGCTGGTCTGTCATAATATAATAAATACAGTTGATCTATCTGGTCTGTCATGATATAATAGAGACTGTAGATCTAGCTGGTCTGTCATAATATAACAGAGACAGTAGATCTAGCTGGTCTGTCATAATGTATTCGAAACAGTAGATCTAGCTGGTCTGTCATAATATTATAGATACAGTAGATCTAGCTGGTCTGTCATAATATAATAGGTACAGTAGATCTATCTGGTCTGTCATAATATAATAGATACAGTAGATCTAGCTGGTCTGTCATAATATAATAAAGACAGTAGATCTAGCTGGTCTGTCATAATATAATAGAGACGATAGATTTAGCTGGTCTGTCATAATATAATAGAGTCAGTAGATCTAGCTGGTCTGTCATAATATCACAGGGACAGTAGATCTATCTGGTCTGTCATAATATAATAGAGTCAGTAGATCTAGCTGGTCTGTCATAATATAATAGAGTCAGTAGATCTAGCTGGTTTGTCATAATATAATAGAGTCAGTAGATCTAGCTGGTTTGTCATAATATAATAGAGTCAGTAGATCTAGCTGGTTTGTCATAATATAATACAGTCAGTAGATCTAGCTGGTTTGTCTTAATATAGTAGATACAGTAGATCTAGCTGGTCTGTCATAATATAATAGAGTCAGTAGATCTAGCTGGTCTGTCATAATATAATAGAGACAGTAGATCTAGCTGGTCTGTCATAATATAATAGAGTCAGTAGATCTAGCTGGTCTGTCATAATATAATAGAGTCAGTAGATCTAGTTGGTCTGTCATAACATAATAGAGACAGTAGATTTAACTGGTCTGTCATAATATAGTAGATACAGTAGATCTAGCTGGTCTGTCATAATATAATAGGGACATTAGGTCTTGCTGGTCTGTCATAATATAATAGATACAGTAGATCTAGCTGGTCTGTCATAATATAATAGAGTCAGTAGATCTAGCTGGTCTGTCATAATATAATAGGGACATTAGGTCTTGCTGGTCTGTCATAATATAATAGATACAGTAGATCTAGCTGGTCTGTCATAATGTAGAAGAGACCGTAGATCTAGCTGGTCTGTCATAATATAGTAGAGACAGTAGATCTAGCTGGTCTGTCATAATATAATAGAGTCAGTAGATCAAGCTGGTCTGTCATAATATAATAGGGACAGTAGATCTAGCTGGTCTGTCATAATATAGTAGAGTCAGTAGATCTAGCTGGTCTGTCATAATATAGTAGAGACAGTAGATCTAGCTGGTCTGTCATAATATAATAGAGTCAGTAGATCTAGCTAGTCTGTCATAATATAATAGAGTCTGTAGATCTAGCTGGTCTGTCATAATATAATAGGGACATTAGGTCTTGCTGGTCTGTCATAATATAATAGAGTCAGTAGATCTAGCTGGGCTGTCATAATATAATAGAGACAGTAGATGTAGCTGGTCTGTCATAATATAGTAGATACAGTAGGTCTTGCTGGTCTGTCATAATATAATAGATACAGTAGATCTATCTGGTCTGTCATAATATAATAGAGTCAGTAGATCAAGCTGGTCTGTCATAACATAATAGGGACATTAGGTCTTCCTGGTCTGTCATAATGTAATAGATACAGTAGATCTAGCTGGTCTGTCATAATATAATAGAGTCAGTAGATCTAGCTGGTCTGTCATAACATAATAGAGACATTAGATTTAGCTGGTCTGTCATAATATAGTAGATACAGTAGATCTAGCTTGTCTGTCATAATATAGTAGAGTCAGTAGATCTAGCTGGTCTGTCATAATATAATAGATACAGTAGATCTAGCTGGTCTGTCATAATATAATAGTCAGTAGATCTAGCTGGTTTGTCATAATATAGTAGATACAGTAGATCTAGCTGGTCTGTCATAATATAATAGAGTCAGTAGATCTAGCTGGTCTGTCATAATATAATAGAGTCAGTAGATCTAGTTGGTCTGTCATAACATAATAGAGACAGTAGATTTAACTGGTCTGTCATAATATAGTAGATACAGTAGATCTAGCTGGTCTGTCATAATATAATAGGGACATTAGGTCTTGCTGGTCTGTCATAATATAATAGATACAGTAGATCTAGCTGGTCTGTCATAATATAATAGAGTCAGTAGATCTAGCTGGTCTGTCATAATATAATAGGGACATTAGGTCTTGCTGGTCTGTCATAATATAATAGATACAGTAGATCTAGCTGGTCTGTCATAATGTAGAAGAGACCGTAGATCTAGCTGGTCTGTCATAATATAGTAGAGACAGTAGATCTAGCTGGTCTGTCATAATATAATAGAGTCAGTAGATCAAGCTGGTCTGTCATAATATAATAGGGACAGTAGATCTAGCTGGTCTGTCATAATATAGTAGAGTCAGTAGATCTAGCTGGTCTGTCATAATATAGTAGAGACAGTAGATCTAGCTGGTCTGTCATAATATAATAGAGTCAGTAGATCTAGCTAGTCTGTCATAATATAATAGAGTCTGTAGATCTAGCTGGTCTGTCATAATATAATAGGGACATTAGGTCTTGCTGGTCTGTCATAATATAATAGAGTCAGTAGATCTAGCTGGGCTGTCATAATATAATAGAGACAGTAGATGTAGCTGGTATGTCATAATATAGTAGATACAGTAGGTCTTGCTGGTCTGTCATAATATAATAGATACAGTAGATCTATCTGGTCTGTCATAATATAATAGAGTCAGTAGATCAAGCTGGTCTGTCATAACATAATAGGGACATTAGGTCTTCCTGGTCTGTCATAATATAATAGATACAGTAGATCTAGCTGGTCTGTCATAATATAATAGAGTCAGTAGATCTAGCTGGTCTGTCATAACATAATAGAGACATTAGATTTAGCTGGTCTGTCATAATATAGTAGATACAGTAGATCTAGCTTGTCTGTCATAATATAGTAGAGTCAGTAGATCTAGCTGGTCTGTCATAATATAATAGGGATATTAGGTCTTGCTGGTCTGTCATAATATAATAGATACAGTAGATCTAGCTGGTCTGTCATAATATAATAGTCAGTAGATCTAGCTGGTCTGTCATAATATAATAGAGACAGTAGATTTAGCTGGTCTGTCATAATATAGTCGATATAGTAGATCTAGCTGGTCTGTCATAATATAATAGGGACAGTAGATCTATCTGGTCTGTCTTAATATAATAGAGACAGTAGATCTAGCTGGTCTGTCATAATATAACAGAGACAGTAGATCTAGCTGGTCTGTCATAATATAACAGAGACAGTAGTTCTAGCTAGTCTGTCATAATATAATAGAGTCAGTAGATCTAGCTGGTCTGTCATAATATAATAGGGACATTAGGTCTTGCTGGTCTGTCATAATATAATAGATACAGTAGATCTAGCTGGTCTGTCATAATATAATAGAGTCAGTAGATCTACCTGGTCTGTCATAATATAATAGGGACATTAGGTCTTCCTGGTCTGTCATAATATAATAGATACAGTAGATCTAGCTGGTCTGTCATAATATAATAGAGTCAGTAGATCTAGCTGGTCTGTCATAACATAATAGAGACATTAGATTTAGCTGGTCTGTCATAATATAGTAGATACAGTAGATCTAGCTTGTCTGTCATAATATAGTAGAGTCAGTAGATCTAGCTGGTCTGTCATAATATAATAGGGACATTAGGTCTTGCTGGTCTGTCATAATATAATAGATACAGTAGATCTAGCTGGTCTGTCATAATATAATAGTCAGTAGATCTAGCTGGTCTGTCATAATATAATAGAGACAGTAGATTTAGCTGGTCTGTCATAATATAGTCGATATAGTAGATCTAGCTGGTCTGTCATAATATAATAGGGACAGTAGATCTATCTGGTCTGTCTTAATATAATAGAGACAGTAGATCTAGCTGGTCTGTCATAATATAACAGAGACAGTAGATCTAGCTGGTCTGTCATAATATAACAGAGACAGTAGATCTAGCTGGTCTGTCATAATATAATAGGGACAGTAGATCTATCTGGTCTGTCATAATATAATAAATACAGTTGATCTAGCTGGTCTGTCATAATATAACAGAGACAGTAGATCTAGCTGGTCTGTCATAATATAATAGAGTCAGTAGATCAAGCTGGTCTGTCATAATATAATAGGGACAGTAGATCTAGCTGGTCTGTCATAATATAGTAGAGTCAGTAGATCTAGCTGGTCTGTCATAATATAGTAGAGACAGTAGATCTAGCTGGTCTGTCATAATATAATAGAGTCAGTAGATCTAGCTAGTCTGTCATAATATAATAGAGTCTGTAGATCTAGCTGGTCTGTCATAATATAATAGGGACATTAGGTCTTGCTGGTCTGTCATAATATAATAGAGTCAGTAGATCTAGCTGGGCTGTCATAATATAATAGAGACAGTAGATGTAGCTGGTCTGTCATAATATAGTAGATACAGTAGGTCTTGCTGGTCTGTCATAATATAATAGATACAGTAGATCTATCTGGTCTGTCATAATATAATAGAGTCAGTAGATCAAGCTGGTCTGTCATAACATAATAGGGACATTAGGTCTTCCTGGTCTGTCATAATATAATAGATACAGTAGATCTAGCTGGTCTGTCATAATATAATAGAGTCAGTAGATCTAGCTGGTCTGTCATAACATAATAGAGACATTAGATTTAGCTGGTCTGTCATAATATAGTAGATACAGTAGATCTAGCTTGTCTGTCATAATATAGTAGAGTCAGTAGATCTAGCTGGTCTGTCATAATATAATAGGGATATTAGGTCTTGCTGGTCTGTCATAATATAATAGATACAGTAGATCTAGCTGGTCTGTCATAATATAATAGTCAGTAGATCTAGCTGGTCTGTCATAATATAATAGAGACAGTAGATTTAGCTGGTCTGTCATAATATAGTCGATATAGTAGATCTAGCTGGTCTGTCATAATATAATAGGGACAGTAGATCTATCTGGTCTGTCTTAATATAATAGAGACAGTAGATCTAGCTGGTCTGTCATAATATAACAGAGACAGTAGATCTAGCTGGTCTGTCATAATATAACAGAGACAGTAGTTCTAGCTAGTCTGTCATAATATAATAGAGTCAGTAGATCTAGCTGGTCTGTCATAATATAATAGGGACATTAGGTCTTGCTGGTCTGTCATAATATAATAGATACAGTAGATCTAGCTGGTCTGTCATAATATAATACATACAGTTGATCTAGCTGGTCTGTCATAATATAACAAAGAGAGTAGATCTAGCTGGTCTGTCATAATGTATTAGAAACAGTAGATCTAGCTGGTCTGTCATAATATAATAGATACAGTAGATCTAGCTGGTCTGTCATAATATAATAGGGACATTAGGTCTTGCTGGTCTGTCATAATATAATAGAGTCAGTAGATCTAGCTGGTCTGTCATAATATAACAGAGACAGTAGATCTAGCTGGTCTGTCATAATATAACAGAGACAGTAGTTCTAGCTAGTCTGTCATAATATAATAGAGTCAGTAGATCTAGCTGGTCTGTCATAATATAATAGGGACATTAGGTCTTGCTGGTCTGTCATAATATAATAGATACAGTAGATCTAGCTGGTCTGTCATAATATAATAGAGTCAGTAGATCTACCTGGTCTGTCATAATATAATAGGGACATTAGGTCTTCCTGGTCTGTCATAATATAATAGATACAGTAGATCTAGCTGGTCTGTCATAATATAATAGAGTCAGTAGATCTAGCTGGTCTGTCATAACATAATAGAGACATTAGATTTAGCTGGTCTGTCATAATATAGTAGATACAGTAGATCTAGCTTGTCTGTCATAATATAGTAGAGTCAGTAGATCTAGCTGGTCTGTCATAATATAATAGAGACATTAGGTCTTGCTGGTCTGTCATAATATAATAGATACAGTAGATCTAGCTGGTCTGTCATAATATAATAGTCAGTAGATCTAGCTGGTCTGTCATAATATAATAGAGACAGTAGATTTAGCTGGTCTGTCATAATATAGTCGATATAGTAGATCTAGCTGGTCTGTCATAATATAATAGGGACAGTAGATCTATCTGGTCTGTCTTAATATAATAGAGACAGTAGATCTAGCTGGTCTGTCATAATATAACAGAGACAGTAGATCTAGCTGGTCTGTCATAATATAACAGAGACAGTAGATCTAGCTGGTCTGTCATAATATAATAGGGACAGTAGATCTATCTGGTCTGTCATAATATAATAAATACAGTTGATCTAGCTGGTCTGTCATAATATAACAGAGACAGTAGATCTAGCTGGTCTGTCATAATGTTTTAGAAACAGTAGATCTAGCTGGTCTGTCATAATATAATACATACAGTTGATCTAGCTGGTCTGTCATAATATAACAAGAGAGTAGATCTAGCTGGTCTGTCATAATGTATTAGAAACAGTAGATCTAGCTGGTCTGTCATAATATAATAGATACAGTAGATCTAGCTGGTCTGTCATAATATAATAGGGACATTAGGTCTTGCTGGTCTGTCATAATATAGTAGAGACAGTAGACCCCTCCTGTCTCAGCCTCCAGTATTTATGCTGCAGTAGTTTATGTGTCGGGGGCTGGGGTCAGTTTGTTATATCTGGAGAACTTCTCCTGTCCTATTCGGTGTCCTGTGTGAATCTAAGTGTGCGTTCTCTAATTCTCTCCTTCTCTCTTTCTTTCTCTCTCTCGGAGGACCTGATCCCTAGGACCTGAGCTCCAGGACTACCTGACATGATGACTCCTTGCTGTCCCCAGTCCACCTGGCCATGCTGCTGTTCCAGTTTCAACTGACCTGAGCCCTAGGACCATGCCCCAGGACTACCTGACATGATGACTCCTTGCTGTCCCCAGTCCACCTGGCCATGCTGCTGCTCCAGTTTCAACTTCCACCTGACTGTGCTGCTGCTCCAGTTTCAACTGTTCTGCCTTATTATTATTCGACCATGCTGGTCATTTATGAACATTTGAACATCTTGGCCATGTTCTGTTATAATCTCCACCCGGCACAGCCAGAAGAGGACTGGCCACCCCACATAGCCTGGTTCCTCTCTAGGTTTCTTCCTAGGTTTTGGCCTTTCTAGGAAGTTTTTCCTAGCCACCGTGCTTCTACACCTGCATTGCTTGCTGTTTGGGGTTTTAGGCTGGGTTTCTGTACAGCACTTTGAGATATCAGCTGATGTACGAAGGGCTATATAAATAAATTTGATTTGATTTGATTTGATGTAGCTGGTATGTCATAATGTATTAGAAACAGTAGATCTAGCTGGTCTGTCATAATATAATAGAGTCCGTAGATCTAGCTGGTTTGTCATAATATAGTAGATACAGTAGATCTAGCTGGTCTGTCATAATATAATAGAGTCAGTAGATCTAGCTGGTCTGTCATAACATAATAGAGACATTAGATTTAGCTGGTCTGTCATAATATAGTAGATACAGTAGATCTAGCTTGTCTGTCATAATATAGTAGAGTCAGTAGATCTAGCTGGTCTGTCATAATATAATAGGGATATTAGGTCTTGCTGGTCTGTCATAATATAATAGATACAGTAGATCTAGCTGGTCTGTCATAATATAATGGTCAGTAGATCTAGCTGGTCTGTCATAATATAATAGAGACAGTAGATTTAGCTGGTCTGTCATAATATAGTCGATATAGTAGATCTAGCTGGTCTGTCATAATATAATAGGGACAGTAGATCTATCTGGTCTGTCTTAATATAATAGAGACAGTAGATCTAGCTGGTCTGTCATAATATAACAGAGACAGTAGATCTAGCTGGTCTGTCATAATATAACAGAGACAGTAGATCTAGCTAGTCTGTCATAATATAATAGAGTCAGTAGATCTAGCTGGTCTGTCATAATATAATAGGGACATTAGGTCTTGCTGGTCTGTCATAATATAATAGATACAGTAGATCTAGCTGGTCTGTCATAATATAATAGAGTCAGTAGATCTAGCTGGTCTGTCATAATATAATAGGGACATTAGGTCTTCCTGGTCTGTCATAATATAATAGATACAGGAGATCTAGCTGGTCTGTCATAATATAATAGAGTCAGTAGATCTAGCTGGTCTGTCATAACATAATAGAGACATTAGATTTAGCTGGTCTGTCATAATATAGTAGATACAGTAGATCTAGCTTGTCTGTCTTAATATAGTAGAGTCAGTAGATCTAGCTGGTCTGTCATAATATAATAGGGACATTAGGTC
The DNA here is from genome assembly GCF_018296145.1 of Oncorhynchus tshawytscha. Classification (NCBI taxonomy): domain Eukaryota; kingdom Metazoa; phylum Chordata; class Actinopteri; order Salmoniformes; family Salmonidae; genus Oncorhynchus; species Oncorhynchus tshawytscha. The sequence continues at coordinate 36,994 of NW_024608503.1, forward strand.
TTGCTGGTCTGTAAATAATATAATAGATACAGTAGATCTAGCTGGTCTGTCATAATATAATAGTCAGTAGATCTAGCTGGTCTGTCATAATATAATAGAGACAGTAGATTTAGCTGGTCTGTCATAATATAGTCGATATAGTAGATCTAGCTGGTCTGTCATAATATAGTAGAGTCAGTAGATCTAGCTGGTCTGTCTTAATATAATAGAGACAGTAGATCTAGCTGGTCTGTCATAATATAATAGAGTCAGTAGATCTAGCTGGTCTGTCATAACATAATAGAGACATTAGATTTAGCTGGTCTGTCATAATATAGTAGATACAGTAGATCTAGCTTGTCTGTCATAATATAGTAGAGTCAGTAGATCTAGCTGGTCTGTCATAATATAATATAGGGATATTAGGTCTTGCTGGTCTGTCATAATATAATAGATACAGTAGATCTAGCTGGTCTGTCATAATATAATAGTCAGTAGATCTAGCTGGTCTGTCATAATATAATAGAGACAGTAGATTTAGCTGGTCTGTCATAATATAGTCGATATAGTAGATCTAGCTGGTCTGTCATAATATAATAGGGACAGTAGATCTATCTGGTCTGTCTTAATATAATAGAGACAGTAGATCTAGCTGGTCTGTCATAATATAACAGAGACAGTAGATCTAGCTGGTCTGTCATAATATAACAGAGACAGTAGATCTAGCTAGTCTGTCATAATATAATAGAGTCAGTAGATCTAGCTGGTCTGTCATAATATAATAGGGACATTAGGTCTTGCTGGTCTGTCATAATATAATAGATACAGTAGATCTAGCTGGTCTGTCATAATATAATAGGGACATTAGGTCTTGCTGGTCTGTCATAATATAGTAGAGACAGTAGACCCCTCCTGTCTCAGCCTCCAGTATTTATGCTGCAGTAGTTTATGTGTCGGGGGCTGGGGTCAGTTTGTTATATCTGGAGAACTTCTCCTGTCCTATTCGGTGTCCTGTGTGAATCTAAGTGTGCGTTCTCTAATTCTCTCCTTCTCTCTTTCTTTCTCTCTCTCGGAGGACCTGATCCCTAGGACCTGAGCTCCAGGACTACCTGACATGATGACTCCTTGCTGTCCCCAGTCCACCTGGCCATGCTGCTGTTCCAGTTTCAACTGACCTGAGCCCTAGGACCATGCCCCAGGACTACCTGACATGATGACTCCTTGCTGTCCCCAGTCCACCTGGCCATGCTGCTGCTCCAGTTTCAACTTCCACCTGACTGTGCTGCTGCTCCAGTTTCAACTGTTCTGCCTTATTATTATTCGACCATGCTGGTCATTTATGAACATTTGAACATCTTGGCCATGTTCTGTTATAATCTCCAGGCACAGCCAGAAGAGGACTGGCCACCCCACATAGCCTGGTTCCTCTCTAGGTTTCTTCCTAGGTTTTGGCCTTTCTAGGAAGTTTTCCTAGCCACCGTGCTTCTACACCTGCATTGCTTGCTGTTTGGGGTTTTAGGCTGGGTTTCTGTACAGCACTTTGAGATATCAGCTGATGTACGAAGGGCTATATAAATAAATTTGATTTGATTTGATTTGATGTAGCTGGTATGTCATAATGTATTAGAAACAGTAGATCTAGCTGGTCTGTCATAATATAATAGAGTCCGTAGATCTAGCTGGTTTGTCATAATATAGTAGATACAGTAGATCTAGCTGGTCTGTCATAATATAATAGAGTCAGTAGATCTAGCTGGTCTGTCATAACATAATAGAGACATTAGATTTAGCTGGTCTGTCATAATATAGTAGATACAGTAGATCTAGCTTGTCTGTCATAATATAGTAGAGTCAGTAGATCTAGCTGGTCTGTCATAATATAATAGGGATATTAGGTCTTGCTGGTCTGTCATAATATAATAGATACAGTAGATCTAGCTGGTCTGTCATAATATAATAGTCAGTAGATCTAGCTGGTCTGTCATAATATAATAGAGACAGTAGATTTAGCTGGTCTGTCATAATATAGTCGATATAGTAGATCTAGCTGGTCTGTCATAATATAATAGGGACAGTAGATCTATCTGGTCTGTCTTAATATAATAGAGACAGTAGATCTAGCTGGTCTGTCATAATATAACAGAGACAGTAGATCTAGCTGGTCTGTCATAATATAACAGAGACAGTAGATCTAGCTAGTCTGTCATAATATAATAGAGTCAGTAGATCTAGCTGGTCTGTCATAATATAATAGGGACATTAGGTCTTGCTGGTCTGTCATAATATAATAGATACAGTAGATCTAGCTGGTCTGTCATAATATAATAGAGTCAGTAGATCTAGCTGGTCTGTCATAATATAATAGGGACATTAGGTCTTCCTGGTCTGTCATAATATAATAGATACAGGAGATCTAGCTGGTCTGTCATAATATAATAGAGTCAGTAGATCTAGCTGGTCTGTCATAACATAATAGAGACATTAGATTTAGCTGGTCTGTCATAATATAGTAGATACAGTAGATCTAGCTTGTCTGTCATAATATAGTAGAGTCAGTAGATCTAGCTGGTCTGTCATAATATAATAGGGACATTAGGTCTTGCTGGTCTGTAAATAATATAATAGATACAGTAGATCTAGCTGGTCTGTCATAATATAATAGTCAGTAGATCTAGCTGGTCTGTCATAATATAATAGAGACAGTAGATTTAGCTGGTCTGTCATAATATAGTCGATATAGTAGATCTAGCTGGTCTGTCATAATATAGTAGAGTCAGTAGATCTAGCTGGTCTGTCTTAATATAATAGAGACAGTAGATCTAGCTGGTCTGTCATAATATAATAGAGTCAGTAGATCTAGCTGGTCTGTCATAACATAATAGAGACAGTAGATTTAGCTGGTCTGTCATAATATAGTAGATACAGTAGATCTAGCTGGTCTGTCATAATATAGTAGAGTCAGTAGATCTAGCTGGTCTGTCATAATATAATAGGGATATTAGGTCTTGCTGGTCTGTCATAATATAATAGATACAGTAGATCTAGCTGGTCTGTCATAATATAATAGTCAGTAGATCTAGCTGGTCTGTCATAATATAATAGAGACAGTAGATTTAGCTGGTCTGTCATAATATAGTAGATATAGTAGATCTAGCTGGTCTGTCATAATATAATAGGGACAGTAGATCTATCTGGTCTGTCTTAATATAATAGAGACAGTAGATCTAGCTGGTCTGTCATAATATAACAGAGACAGTAGATCTAGCTGGTCTGTCATAATATAACAGAGACAGTAGATCTAGCTGGTCTGTCTTAATATAATAGAGTCAGTAGATCTAGCTGGTCTGTCATAATATAATAGGGACATTAGGTCTTGCTGGTCTGTCATAATATAATAGATACAGTAGATCTAGCTGGTCTGTCATAATATAATAGAGTCAGTAGATCTAGCTGGTCTGTCATAATATAATAGGGACATTAGGTCTTCCTGGTCTGTCATAATATAATAGATACAGTAGATCTAGCTGGTCTGTCATAATATAATAGTCAGTAGATCTAGCTGGTCTGTCATAATATAATAGAGACAGTAGATTTAGCTGGTCTGTCATAATATAGTCGATATAGTAGATCTAGCTGGTCTGTCATAATATAATAGGGACAGTAGATCTATCTGGTCTGTCTTAATATAATAGAGACAGTAGATCTAGCTGGTCTGTCATAATATAACAGAGACAGTAGATCTAGCTGGTCTGTCATAATATAACAGAGACAGTAGATCTAGCTGGTCTGTCATAATATAATAGAGTCAGTAGATCTAGCTGGTCTGTCATAATATAATAGGGACATTAGGTCTTGCTGGTCTGTCATAATATAATAGATACAGTAGATCTAGCTGGTCTGTCATAATATAATAGAGTCAGTAGATCTAGCTGGTCTGTCATAATATAATAGGGACATTAGGTCTTCCTGGTCTGTCATAATATAATAGATACAGTAGATCTAGCTGGTCTGTCATAATATAATAGAGTCAGTAGATCTAGCTGGTCTGTCATAACATAATAGAGACATTAGATTTAGCTGGTCTGTCATAATATAGTAGATACAGTAGATCTAGCTTGTCTGTCATAATATAGTAGAGTCAGTAGATCTAGCTGGTCTGTCATAATATAATAGGGACATTAGGTCTTGCTGGTCTGTCATAATATAATAGATACAGTAGATCTAGCTGGTCTGTCATAATATAATAGTCAGTAGATCTAGCTGGTCTGTCATAATATAATAGAGACAGTAGATTTAGCTGGTCTGTCATAATATAGTCGATATAGTAGATCTAGCTGGTCTGTCATAATATAATAGGGACAGTAGATCTATCTGGTCTGTCTTAATATAATAGAGACAGTAGATCTAGCTGGTCTGTCATAATATAACAGAGACAGTAGATCTAGCTGGTCTGTCATAATATAACAGAGACAGTAGATCTAGCTAGTCTGTCATAATATAATAGAGTCAGTAGATCTAGCTGGTCTGTCATAATATAATAGGGACATTAGGTCTTGCTGGTCTGTCATAATATAATAGATACAGTAGATCTAGCTGGTCTGTCATAATATAATAGAGTCAGTAGATCTAGCTGGTCTGTCATAATATAATAGGGACATTAGGTCTTCCTGGTCTGTCATAATATAATAGATACAGTAGATCTAGCTGGTCTGTCATAATATAATAGAGTCAGTAGATCTAGCTGGTCTGTCATAACATAATAGAGACATTAGATTTAGCTGGTCTGTCATAATATAGTAGAGTCAGTAGATCTAGCTGGTCTGTCATAATATAATAGGGACATTAGGTCTTGCTGGTCTGTCATAATATAATAGATACAGTAGATCTAGCTGGTCTGTCATAATATAATAGTCAGTAGATCTAGCTGGTCTGTCATAATATAATAGAGACAGTAGATTTAGCTGGTCTGTCATAATATAGTCGATATAGTAGATCTAGCTGGTCTGTCATAATATAATAGGGACAGTAGATCTATCTGGTCTGTCTTAATATAATAGAGACAGTAGATCTAGCTGGTCTGTCATAATATAACAGAGACAGTAGATCTAGCTGGTCTGTCATAATATAACAGAGACAGTAGATCTAGCTGGTCTGTCATAATATAATAGGGACAGTAGATCTATCTGGTCTGTCATAATATAATAAATACAGTTGATCTAGCTGGTCTGTCATAATATAACAGAGACAGTAGATCTAGCTGGTCTGTCATAATGTTTTAGAAACAGTAGATCTAGCTGGTCTGTCATAATATAATACATACAGTTGATCTAGCTGGTCTGTCATAATATAACAAAGAGAGTAGATCTAGCTGGTCTGTCATAATGTATTAGAAACAGTAGATCTAGCTGGTCTGTCATAATATAATAGATACAGTAGATCTAGCTGGTCTGTCATAATATAATAGGGACATTAGGTCTTGCTGGTCTGTCATAATATAGTAGAGACAGTAGACCCCTCCTGTCTCAGCCTCCAGTATTTATGCTGCAGTAGTTTATGTGTCGGGGGCTGGGGTCAGTTTGTTATATCTGGAGAACTTCTCCTGTCCTATTCGGTGTCCTGTGTGAATCTAAGTGTGCGTTCTCTAATTCTCTCCTTCTCTCTTTCTTTCTCTCTCTCGGAGGACCTGATCCCTAGGACCTGAGCTCCAGGACTACCTGACATGATGACTCCTTGCTGTCCCCAGTCCACCTGGCCATGCTGCTGTTCCAGTTTCAACTGACCTGAGCCCTAGGACCATGCCCCAGGACTACCTGACATGATGACTCCTTGCTGTCCCCAGTCCACCTGGCCATGCTGCTGCTCCAGTTTCAACTTCCACCTGACTGTGCTGCTGCTCCAGTTTCAACTGTTCTGCCTTATTATTATTCGACCATGCTGGTCATTTATGAACATTTGAACATCTTGGCCATGTTCTGTTATAATCTCCACCCGGCACAGCCAGAAGAGGACTGGCCACCCCACATAGCCTGGTTCCTCTCTAGGTTTCTTCCTAGGTTTTGGCCTTTCTAGGAAGTTTTTCCTAGCCACCGTGCTTCTACACCTGCATTGCTTGCTGTTTGGGGTTTTAGGCTGGGTTTCTGTACAGCACTTTGAGATATCAGCTGATGTACGAAGGGCTATATAAATAAATTTGATTTGATTTGATTTGATGTAGCTGGTATGTCATAATGTATTAGAAACAGTAGATCTAGCTGGTCTGTCATAATATAATAGAGTCAGTAGATCTAGCTGGTTTGTCATAATATAGTAGAGTCAGTAGATCTAGCTGGTCTTTCATAATATAATAGGGACATTAGGTCTTGCTGGTCTGTCATAATATAATAGATACAGTAGATCTAGCTGGTCTGTCATAATGTAGAAGAGACAGTAGATCTAGCTGGTCTGTCATAATATAGTAGAGACAGTAGATCTAGCTGGACTGTCATAATATAATAGAGTCAGTAGATCTAGCTGGTCTGTCATAATATAATAGAGTCAGTAGATCTAGCTGGTCTGTCATAATATAATAGAGTCAGTAGATCTAGCTGGTCTGTCATAATATAATAGGGACATTAGGTCTTGCTGGTCTGTCATAATATAATAGATACAGTAGATCTAGCTGGTCTGTCATAATGTAGAAGAGACAGTAGATCTAGCTGGTCTGTCATAATATAATAGAGTCAGTAGATCAAGCTGGTCTGTCATAATATAATAGGGACATTAGGTCTTCCTGGTCGATTATAATAAAATAGATACAGTAGATCTAGCTGGTCTGTCATAATATAATAGAGTCAGTAGATCTAGCTGGGCTGTCATAATATAATAGAGACAGTAGATGTAGCTGGTCTGTCATAATATAGTAGATACAGTAGATCTAGCTGGTCTGTCATAATATAATAGGGACAGTAGATCTATCTGGTCTGTCATAATATAAAAGATACAGTAGATCTAGCTGGTCTGTCATAATATAATAAAGACAGTAGATCTAGCTGGTCTGTCATAATATAATAGAGACAGTAGATCTAGCTGGTTTGTCATACTATAATAGAGACAGATCTAGCTGGTATGTCATAATATAATAGAGACAGTAGATCTAGCTGGTCTGTCATAATATAACAGAGACAGTAGATCTAGCTGGTCTGTCATAATATAACAGAGATAGTAGATCTAGCTGGTCTGTCATAATGTTTTAGAAACAGTAGATCTAGCTGGTCTGTCATAATATAATAAATACAGTTGATCTATCTGGTCTGTCATGATATAATAGAGACAGTAGATCTAGCTGGTCTGTCATAATATAACAGAGACAGTAGATCTAGCTGGTCTGTCATAATGTATTAGAAACAGTAGATCTAGCTGGTCTGTCGTAATATGATCGATACAGTAGATCCTGCTGGTCTGTCATAATATAATAGATCCAGTAGATCTTGCTGGTCTGTCATAATATAATAAAGACAGTAGATCTAGCTGGTCTGTCATAATGTAGAAGAGACAGTAGATCTAGCTGGTCTGTCATAATATAGTAGAGACAGTAGATCTAGCTGGTCTGTCATAATATAATAGAGTCAGTAGATCTAGCTGGTCTGTCATAATATAATAGAGTCAGTAGATCTAGCTGGTCTGTCATAATATAATAGAGGACAGTAGATCTAGCTGGTCTGTCATAATATAATAGATACAGTAGATCTAGCTGGTCTGTCATAATATAATAGAGACAGTAGATCTAGCTGGTCTGTCATAATATAATAGATACAGTAGATATAGCTGGTCTGTCATAATATAATAGAGTCAGTAGATCTAGCTGGTCTGTCATAATATAATAGAGACAGTAGATTAGCTGGTCTGTCATAATATAGTAGATACAGTAGATCTAGCTGGTCTGTCATAATATAATAGGGACAGTAGATCTATCTGGTCTGTCATAATATAATAGATACAGTAGATCTAGCTGGTCTGTCATAATATAATAGAGACAGTAGATCTAGCTGGTCTGTCATAATATAATAGAGACAGTAGATCTAGCTGGTCTGTCATAATATAATAGAGACAGTAGATCTAGCTGGTCTGTCATAATATAATAGAGACAGTAGATCTAGCTGGTCTGTCATAATATAACAGAGACAGTAGATCTAGCTGGTCTGTCATAATATAATAGAGAGACAGTAGATCTAGCTGGTCTGTCATAATATTTTAGAGACAGTAGATCTAGCTGGTCTGTCATAATATAATAAATACAGTAGATCTATCTGGTCTGTCATGATATAATAGAGACAGTAGATCTAGCTGGTCTGTCATAATATAACAGAGACAGTAGATCTAGCTGGTCTGTCATAATGTATTAGAAACAGTAGATCTAGCTGGTCTGTCGTAATATGATCGATACAGTAGATCTAGCTGGTCTGTCATAATATAATAGATCCAGTAGATCTAGCTGGTCTGTCATAATATAATAAAGACAGTAGATCTAGCTGGTCTGTCATAATATAATAGAGACAGTAGATCTAGCTGGTCTGTCATAATATAGTAGAGACAGTAGATCTAGCTGGTCTGTCATAATATAATAGAGTCAGTAGATCTAGCTGGTCTGTCATAATATAATAGAGTCAGTAGATCTAGCTGGTCTGTCATAATATAATAGGGACAGTAGATCTAGCTGGTCTGTCATAATATAATAGATACAGTAGATCTAGCTGGTCTGTCATAATATAATAGAGACAGTAGATCTAGCTGGTCCGTCATATTATAATAGAGACAGTAGATCTAGCTGGTCTGTCATAATATAGTAGAGACAGTAGACCTAGCTGGTCTGTCATAATATAATAGAGACAGTAGATCTAGCTGGTCTGTCATAATATAATAGATACAGTAGATCTAGCAGGTCTGTCATAATATAATAGGGACATTAGGTCTAGCTGGTCTGTCATAATATAATAGATACAGTAGATCTAGCTGGTCTGTCATAATAAAATAGAGACGGTAGATCTAGCTGGTCTGTCATAATATAATAGAGACAGTAGATCTAGCTGGTCTGTCATAATATAATATATACAGTAGATCTAGCTGGTCTGTCATAATATAATAGAGTCAGTAGATCTAGCTGGTCTGTCATAATATAATAGAGACAGTAGATCTAGCTGGTCTGTCATAATATAATAGAGACAGTAGATCTAGCTGGTCTGTCATAATATAGTAGATACAGTAGATCTAGCTGGTCTGTCATAATATAATAGAGTACAGTAGATCTAGCTGGTCTGTCATAATATAATAGAGACAGTAGATCTAGCTGGTCTGTCATAATATAATAGAGTCAGTAGATCTAGCTGGTCTGTCATAATATAATAGAGTCAGTAGATCTAGCTGGGTCTGTCATAATATAATAGAGACAGTAGATCTAGCTGGTCTGTCATAATATAGTAGATACAGTAGATCTAGCTGGTCTGTCATAATATAATAGGGACAGTAGATCTATCTGGTCTGTCATAATATAATAGATACAGTAGATCTAGCTGGTCTGTCATAATATAAAAGACAGTAGATCTAGCTGGTCTGTCATAATATAATAGAGACAGTAGATCTAGCTGGTTTGTCATACTATAATAGATACAGTAGATCTAGCTGGTCTGTCATAATATAATAAAGACAGTAGATCTAGCTGGTCTGTCATAATATAATAGAGACAGTAGATCTAGCTGGTCTGTCATACTATAATAGAGACAGATCTAGCTGGTATGTCATAATATAATAGAGACAGTAGATCTAGCTGGTCTGTCATAATATAACAGAGACAGTAGATCTAGCTGGTCTGTCATAATATAATAAATACAGTTGATCTATCTGGTCTGTCATGATATAATAGAGACCGTAGATCTAGCTGGTCTGTCATAATATAACATAGACAGTAGATCTAGCTGGTCTGTCATGATATAATAGAGACAGTAGATCTAGCTGGTCTGTCATAATATAATAGTCAGTAGATCTAGCTGGTCTGTCATAATATAATAGAGTCAGTAGATCTAGCTGGTCTGTCATAATATAATAGAGAGAGTAGATCTAGCTGGTCTGTCATAATATAATAGATACAGTAGATCTAGCTGGTCTGTCATAATGTAGAAGAGACAATAGATCTAGCTGGTCTGTCATAATATAATAGGGACAGTAGATCTATCTGGTCTGTCATAATATAATAGAGTCAGTAAATCTAGCTGGTCTGTCATAATATAATAGATACAGTAGATCTAGCTGGTCTGTCATAATATAATAGATAAAGTAGATCTAGCTGGTCTGTCATAATATAATAGAGTCAGTAGATCTAGCTGGTCTGTCATAATATAATAGAGACAGTAGATCTAGCTGGTCTGTCATAATATAATAGAGTCAGTAGATCTAGCTGGTCTGTCATAATATAATAGGGACAGTAGGTCTTGCTGGTCTGTCATAATATAATAGAGACAGTAGATCTAGCTGGTCTGTCATAATATAATAGAGTCAGTAGATCTAGCTGGTCTGTCATAATATAATAGGGACATTAGGTCTTGCTGGTCTGTCATAATATAATAGATACAGTAGATCTAGCTGGTCTGTCATAATATAATAGAGACAGTAGATCTAGCTGGTCTGTCATAATATAATAGGACAGTAGATCTAGCTGGTCTGTCATAATATAATAGATACAGTAGATCTAGCTGGTCTGTCATAATATAATAGAGACAGTAGATCTAGCTGGTCTGTCATAATATAATAGGGACAGTAGATCTAGCTGGTCTGTCATAATATAATAAAGACAGTAGATCTAGCTGGTCTGTCATAATATAATAGATACTGTAGATTTAGCAGGTCTGTCATAATATAATGGGACAGTAAATCTCGCTGGTCTGTCATAATATAATAGAGACTGTAGATCTAGCTGGTCTGTCATAATATAATAGAGACAGTAGATCTAGTTGGTCTGTAAGAATATAATAGAGACAGTAGATCTAGCTGGTCTGTCATAATATAATAGATACAGTAGATCTAGCAGGTCTGTCATAATATAATAGAAACAGTAGATCTAGCTGGTCTGTCATAATATAATAGAGACAGTAGATCTAGCTGGTCTGTCATAATATAATAGAGACAGTAGATCTAGCTGGTCTGTCATAATATAATAGATACAGTAGATCTAGCTGGTCTGTCATAATATAATAGAGACAGTAGATCTAGCTGGTCTGTCATAATATAATAGAGACAGTAGATCTAGCTGGTCTGTCATAATATAATAGAGACAGTAGATCTAGCTGGTCTGTCATAATATAATAGAGACAGTAGATCTAGCTGGTCTGTCATAATATAATAGAGACAGTAGATCTAGCTGGTCTGTCTGTCATAATATAATAGAGACAGTAGATCTAGCTGGTCTGTCATAATATGTATTAGAAACAGTAGATCTAGCTGGTCTGTCATAATATGATAGATACAGTAGATCTAGCTGGTCTGTCATAATATAATAGATACAGTAGATCTAGCTGGTCTGTCATAATATAATAAAGACAGTAGATCTAGCTGGTCTGTCATAATTTAGGAGAGACAGTAGATCTAGCTGGTCTGTCATAATATAATAGGGACAGTAGATCTATCTGGTCTGTCAAAATATAATAGAGTCAGTAGATCTATCTGGTCTGTCATAATATAATCGAGTCAGTAGATCTAGCTGGTCTGTCATAATATAATAGAGTCAGTAGATCTAGCTGGTCTGTCATAATATAATAGAGTCAGTAGATCTAGCTGGTTTGTCATAATATAATAGATACAGTAGATCTAGCTGGTCTGTCAAAATATAATAGAGTCAGTAGATCTAGCTGGTCTGTCATAATATAATAGAGACAGTAGATGTAGCTGGTCTGTCAAAATATAATAGATACAGTAGATCTAGCTGGTCTGTCATAATATAGCAGAGACAGTAGATCTAGCTGGTCTGTCATAATATAGTAGATACAGTAGATCTAGCTGATCTGTCATAATATAATGGGACAGTAGATCTAGCTGGTCTGTCATAATATAATAGATACAGTAGATCTAGCTGGTCTGTCATAATATAATAGAGACATTAGATCTAGCTGGTCTGTCAAAATATAGTAGAGACAGTAGATCTAGCTGGTCTGTCATATACAGTAGATAGCTGGTCTGTCATAATATAATAGACAGTAGATCTAGCTGGTCTGTCATAATATAATAGAGACAGTAGATCTAGCTGGTCTGTCATAATATAATAGAGACAGTAGATCTAGCTGGTCTGTCATAATATAATAGAGACAGTAGATCTAGCTGGTCTGTCATAATATAATAGAGACAGTAGATCTAGCTGGTCTGTCATAATATAATAGAGACAGTAGATCTAGCTGGTCTGTCATAATATAATAGAGACAGTAGATCTAGCTGGTCTGTCATAATGTATTAGAAACAGTAGATCTAGCTGGTCTGTCATAATATAATAGATACAGTAGATGTAGCTGGTCTGTCATAATATAATAGATACAGTAGATCGAGCTGGTCTGTCATAATATAATAAAGACAGTAGATCTAGCTGGTCTGTCATAATATAATAGAGACAGTAGATCTAGCTGGTCTGTCATAATATAATAGAGACAGTAGATCTATCTGGTCTGTCATAATATAATAGAGTCAGTAGATCTAGCTGGTCTGTCATAATATAATAGAGTCAGTAGATCTAGCTGGTCTGTCATAATATAATAGAGACAGTAGATCTAGCTGGTCTGTCATAATATAATAGAGACAGTAGATCTAGCTGGTCTGTCATAATATAATAGAGTCAGTAGATCTAGCTGGTCTGTCATAATATAATAGAGACAGTAGATCTAGCTGGTCTGTCATAATATAATAGAGTCAGTAGATCTAGCTGGTCTGTCATAATATAATAGAGACAGTAGATCTAGCTGGTCTGTCATAATATAATAGATACAGTAGATTAGCTGGTCTGTCATAATATTGTAGATACAGTAGATCTAGCTGGTCTGTCATAATATAATTGAGTCAGTAGATCTAGCAGGTCTGTCATAATATAACAGAGACAGTAGATCTAGCTGGTCTGTCATAATATAATAGAGACAGTAGATTTAGCTGGTCTGTCATAATATAATAGAGTCAGTAGATCTAGCTGGTCTGTCATAATATAATATAGACAGTAGATTTAGCTTGTCTGTCATAATATAATAGAGACAGTAGATCTAGCTGGTCTGTCATACTATAATAGAGACAGATCTAGCTGGTATGTCATAATATAATAGAGACAGTAGATCTAGCTGGTCTGTCATACTATAATAGATACAGTAGAGCTAGCTGGTCTGTCATACTATAATAGATACAGTAGATCTAGCTGGTCTGTCATGATATAATAGAGACAGTAGATCTAGCTGGTCTGTCATAATATAATAGAGACAGTAGATCTAGCTGGTCTGTCATAATATAGAAACAGTAGATCTAGCTGGTCTGTCGTAATATGATAGATACAGTAGATCTAGCTGGTCTGTCATAATATAATAGATCCAGTAGATCTAGCTGGTCTGTCATAATATAATAGGTACAGTAGATCTAGCTGGTCTGTCATAATATAATAGAGACAGTAGATCTAGCTGGTCTGTCATAATATAATAGAGACAGTAGATCTAGCTGGTCTGTCATAATATAGTAGAGACAGTAGATCTAGCTGGTCTGTCATAATATAACAGGGACAGTAGATCTAGCTGGTCTGTCATAATATAATAGAGTCAGTAGATCTAGCTGGTCTGTCATAATATAATAGAGACAGTAGATCTAGCTGGTCTGTCATAATATAATAGAGACAGTAGATCTAGCTGGTCTGTCATAATATAATAGAGTCAGTAGATCTAGCTGGTCTGTCATAATATAATAGAGACAGTAGATCTAGCTGGTCTGTCATAATATAATAGAGACAGTAGATCTAGCTGGTCTGTCATAATATAATAGAGACAGTAGATCTAGCTGGTCTGTCATAATATAATAGATACAGTAGATCTAGCTGGTCTGTCATAATATAATAGAGACAGTAGATCTAGCTGGTCTGTCATAATATAATAGAGACAGTAGATCTAGCTGGTCTGTCATAATATAATAGAGTCAGTAGATCTAGCTGGTCTGTGTCATAATATAATAGGGACAGTAGATCTAGCTGGTCTGTCATAATATAATAGAGACAGTAGATCTAGCTGGTCTGTCATAATATAATAGAGACAGTAGATCTAGCTGGTCTGTCATAATATAATAGAGACAGTAGATCTAGCTGGTCTGTCATAATATAATAGATACAGTAGATCTAGCTGGTCTGTCATAATATAATAGAGACAGTAGATCTAGCTGGTCTGTCATAATATAATAGAGACAGTAGATCTAGCTGGTCTGTCATAATATAATAGAGACAGTAGATCTAGCTGGTCTGTCATAATATAATAGAGACAGTAGATCTAGCTGGTCTGTCATAATATAATAGATACAGTAGATCTAGCTGGTGTGTCATAATATAATAGATACAGTAGATCTAGCAGGTCTGTCATAATATAGTAGAGACAGTAGATCTAGCTGGTCTGTCATAATATAATAGATACAGTAGATCTAGCTGGTCTGTCATAATGTTTTAGAAACAGTAGATCTAGCTGGTCTGTCATAATATAATAGAGACAGTAGATCTAGCTGGTCTGTCATAATATAATAGAGACAGTAGATCTAGCTGGTCTGTCATAATATAACAGAGATAGTAGATCTAGCTGGTCTGTCATAATGTTTTAGAAACAGTAGATCTAGCTGGTCTGTCATAATATAATAAATACAGTTGATCTATCTGGTCTGTCATGATATAATAGAGACAAGATCTAGCTGGTCTGTCATAATATAACAGAGACAGTAGATCTAGCTGGTCTGTCATAATGTATTAGAAACAGTAGATCTAGCTGGTCTGTCATAATATGATCGATACAGTAGATCTAGCTGGTCTGTCATAATATAATAGATCCAGTAGATCTTGCTGGTCTGTCATAATATAATAAAGACTGTAGATCTAGCTGGTCTGTCATAATTTAGGAGAGACAGTAGATCTAGCTGGTCTGTCATAATATAATAGGGACAGTAGATCTATCTGGTCTGTCATAATATAATAGAGTCAGTAGATCTAGCTGGTCTGTCATAATATAATAGAGTCAGTAGATCTAGCTGGTCTGTCATAATATAATAGAGTCAGTAGATCTAGCTGGTCTGTCATAATATAATAGAGACAGTAGATCTAGCTGGTCTGTCATAATATAGTAGATACAGTAGATCTAGCTGGTCTGTCATAATATAATAGAGTCAGTAGATCTAGCTGGTCTGTCATAATATAATAGAGACAGTAGATTTAGCTGGTCTGTCATAATATAATAGAGTCAGTAGATCTAGCTGGTCTGTCATAATATAATAGGGACATTAGGTCTTGCTGGTCTGTCATAATATAATAGATACAGTAGATCTAGCTGGTCTGTCATAATATAATAGAGTCAGTAGATCTAGCTGGTCTGTCATAATATAATAGGGACATTAGGTCTTGCTGGTCTGTCATAATATAATAGATACAGTAGATCTAGCTGGTCTGTCATAATATAGAAGAGACAGTAGATCTAGCTGGTCTGTCATAATATAATAGGGACAGTAGATCTATCTGGTCTGTCATAATATAATAGATACAGTAGATCTAGCTGGTCTGTCATAATATAATAAAGACAGTAGATCTAGCTGGTCTGTCATAATATAATAGAGACAGTAGATCTAGCTGGTCTGTCATACTATAATAGAGACAGATCTAGCTGGTATGTCATAATATAATAGAGACAGTAGATCTAGCTGGTCTGTCATAATATAACAGAGACAGTAGATCTAGCTGGTCTGTCATAATATAATAAATACAGTTGATCTATCTGGTCTGTCATGATATAATAGAGACCAGTAGATCTAGCTGGTCTGTCATAATATAACAAAGACAGTAGATAATATAATAGAGTCAGTAGATCTAGCTGGTCTGTCATAATATAATAGAGTCAGTAGATCTAGCTGGTCTGTCATAATGTAATAGAGTCAGTAGATCTAGCTGGTTTGTCATAATATAGTAGATACAGTAGATCTAGCTGGTCTGTCATAATATAATAGAGTCAGTAGATGTAGCTGGTCTGTCATAATATAATAGAGACAGTAGATCTAGCTGGTCTGTCATAATATAATAGAGTCAGTAGATCTAGCTGGTCTGTCATAATATAATAGGGACATTAGATCTAGCTGGTCTGTCATAATATCACAGGGACAGTAGATCTATCTGGTCTGTCATAATATAATAGAGTCAGTAGATCTAGCTGGTCTGTCATAATATAATAGAGTCAGTAGATCTAGCTGGTCTGTCATAATATAATAGAGTCAGTAGATCTAGCTGGTTTGTCATAATATAATAGACACAGTAGATCTAGCTGGTCTGTCATAATATAATAGAGTCAGTAGATCTAGCTGGTCTGTCATAATATAATAGAGACAGTAGATTTAGCTG
Source organism: Oncorhynchus tshawytscha (assembly GCF_018296145.1). Lineage (NCBI taxonomy): Eukaryota > Metazoa > Chordata > Actinopteri > Salmoniformes > Salmonidae > Oncorhynchus > Oncorhynchus tshawytscha. The sequence goes on from NW_024608503.1 coordinate 53,582, forward strand.
GTCTGTCATAATATAGTAGATACAGTAGATCTAGCTGGTCTGTCATAACATAATAGAGACAGTAGATCTAGCTGGTCTGTCATAATAAAGTAGAGACAGTAGATCTAGATGGTCTGTCATAATATAATAGAGTCAGTAGATCTAGCTGGTCTGTCATAATATAATAGATACAGTAGATCTAGCTGGTCTGTCATAATATAATAGGGACAGTAGATCTAGCTGGTCTGTCATAATATAATAGATACAGTAGATCTAGCTGGTCTGTCATACTATAATAGAGACAGTAGATCTAGCTGGTATGTCATAATATAACAGAGACAGTAGATCTAGCTGGTCTGTCATAATATAACAGAGATAGTAGATCTAGCTGGTCTGTCATAATGTTTTAGAAACAGTAGATCTAGCTGGTCTGTCATAATATAATAAATACAGTTGATCTATCTGGTCTGTCATGATATAATAGAGTCAGTAGATCTAGCTGGTCTGTCATAATATAATAGAGTCAGTAGATCTAGCTGGTCTGTCATAATATAATAGAGACAGTAGATCTAGCTGGTCTGTCATAATATAATAGAGTCAGTAGATCTAGCTGGTCTGTCATAATATAATAGGGACATTAGGTCTTGCTGGTCTGTCATATTATAATAGATACAGTAGATCTAGCTGGTCTGTCATAATATAATAGAGTCAGTAGATATTGCTGGTCTGTCATAATATAATAGGGACATTAGGTCTTGCTGGTCTGTGATAATCTAATAGAGACAGTATATCTAGCTGGTCTGTCATAATGTAGAAGAGACAGTAGATCTAGCTGGTCTGTCATAATATAATAGGGACAGTAGATCTATCTGGTCTGTCATAATATAATAGATACAGTAGATCTATCTGGTCTGGCATAATATAACAGAGTCAGTAGATCTAGCTTGTCTGTGATAATATAATAGAGACAGTAGATCTAGCTGGTCTGTCATACTATAATAGAGACAGATCTAGCTGGTATGTCATAATATAATAGAGACAGTAGATCTAGCTGGTCTGTCATAATATAACAGAGACAGTAGATCTAGTTGGTCTGTCATAATATAATAAATACAGTTGATCTATCTGGTCTGTCATGATATAATAGAGACCGTAGATCTAGCTGGTCTGTCATAATATAACATAGACAGTAGATCTATCTGGTCTGTCATAATATAATAGATACAGTAGATCTAGCTGGTCTGTCATAATATAATAAAGACAGTAGATCTAGCTGGTCTGTCATAATTTAGTAGAGACAGTAGATCTAGCTGGTCTGTCATAATATCACAGGGACAGTAGATCTATCTGGTCTGTCATAATGTATTAGAAACAGTAGATCTAGCTGGTCTGTCATAATATAATAGATACAGTAGATCTAGCTGGTCTGTCATAATATAATAGATACAGTAGATCTTGCTGGTCTGGTATTAACTCAATGATATATATGTAAATATTTTTTGACATTGTTTGCAACTGATGTGCAACACTTATTAATGCCAAAATAACATGCAAACAGGCAAGCCCCCCCACGTGTTTATATATATTGGATTTCTTGGGGCAAAAAAGTCTGGGGCTCTGCCCTGAATGACAGGTCGCCACTGACACACCCCCATCTCCAGCTCCTGCATCACTCTCCGCCACATGGCCTCAAACTGCACCATTTTATTTCTCTCCATCGCCCAGAACTTTACATTTTTAGATAATAAAGAATTTGACCTTTCCATTGAGTTAACAGTGGAAGATTGGTTGATTTCCAGTTTTTAATATTTAAGATGATTGATGAGAAAAGTATCATCCAACCACCAGGTATCTCAACACACCCTCATATTTCATGTCTTGAAATATGCAGACAGACAGATTAAAAGTAATTTTACATTGTATAACTGTACTTCTGACAGCCAACATTCTAACTCCGCCCAGAACTTTATGACGTCATAACATTTCCAGAAGGATTATTGAGTCATTGTTAGTTTTGCACTTCAGACATGACTCTGCCGTTGTGCTGTAGAATTTCTGAATTTTGTCTCAACATCACAGGCAACGGGCTTGATAAAGACTTCTAAAAGTGTTTCGCAGTTTAAGATCAACTGCGTTTTAATTCATGGGGATTCTCCCTGTGCACCTGCCAATGTAAATCCATTAAATGAGACAAGTTACCAGACAGGACATATTGCTGATGCTCTTCCCATTGATAACCTGAATGACAATTAACTTGTGGGTGGTGGTGGTGATGACGGCCTATTGGATGACGTCGTCCATCGGGATTCCCCCCAAGAAAGAAGACGCTCTGGATTGATCACTGGGGTCAGATGTGAAGGAGGAGGTTGATCATCAGGAGTCAGATGTGAAGGAGGAGGTTGATCATCAGGAGTCAGATCTGAAGCAGGAGGTTGATCATCAGGAGTCAGATGTGAAGGAGGAGGTTGATCATCAGTGAACCTCTAGGATTGTGGCTGGGCTGGCGTTTCCACTTCCAGCTTGGTCATATATTTTGGAGAGTATTCAGACCCGTTAACTTTTTTTGAGAAACAGACAAGTCCTCAACTGGCAGCGTTCATGAAATAGTACCCGCAAAACACCAGTCTCAACGTCAACAGTGAAGAGGAGACTCCGGGATGCTGGCCATCTAGGCAGAGTTCCTCTGTCCAGTGTCTGTTATTTTGCCCATCTTAAACTTTTCTCTTTACTGGCCAGTCTGAGATATGGCTTTTTCCTTGCATCTCTGCCAGTCATCCTGACATGACAATTCCACCAGCCATACTGCTCGTTCTGTGCATGATTTCCTGCAAGACAGGAATGTCAGTGTTCTGCCATGGCCAGCGAAGGGCCCGGATCTCAATCCCATTGAGCACGCCTGGGACCTGTTCGATTGGAGGGTGAGGGCTAGGGCCATTCCCCATTCCCCCCAGAAATGTCTGGGAACTTGCAGGTGCTTTGGTGGAAGAGTGGGGTAACATCTCACAGCAAGAACTGGAAAATCTGGTGCAATCCATGAGGAGGAGATGCACTGCAGTACTTAATGCTGCTGGTGGCCACACCAGATACTGACTGTTACTTTTGATTTTGACCCCCTCTTTGTTCATGGACATATTATTCAATTTCTGTTAGTCACATGTCTGAGGATCTTGTTCAGTTTGTATCAGTTGTTGAATCTTATGTTCATACAAATATTTACACATGTTAAGTTTGCTGAAAATAAATGCAGTTGATGGTGAGAGGATGTTTCTTTTTTTGCTGAGTTTATGTCCTATAATTTTGTTGGACAAGTTTGCTTACCACCAAAAGAAAACAACTTCCATTTCACATAATAATCAACTACAATGCTTCACCTTCTACAATATAAACATGGTGTAGATTGGCTGTCAACAATTAAAAACAAGAAAAATACATATATTTTTCCCCACAAGCTTCTAGAACTCCTGTCTTCCTAAAAACACAAGCTTCTAGAACTCCTCGTCTTCCTAAAACTCACTAGCTTCTAGAACTCTCGTCTTCTAAAACTCACTAGCTTCTAGAACTCTCGTCTTCCTAAAACTCACTAGCTTCTAGAACTCTCATCTTCCTAAAACCCACTAGCTTCTAGAACTTTCATCTTTCTAAAACTCACAACCTTCTAGAACTTGTCTCCTTTGAACAAGTCCAAACAAAACTCATCTCCAATACAGAAAAACGTGTCAAAATAAATTGTGATCCATGGAAAAGCACTGGCTTAACGCAAAACACAAATATTTTTGACTGCCCACCCTTGAAACAATCAGCAACCAAGTTGTCCTTACCACGGACATGTCTGAGTTCAAGAGGAAACTCCTGTAATATCCGTAGTAACTTTCTACCTCACTGCAGAGCTTCTCTCTCTTCTCAGGGTTCACTCGATAGGCATGTTGTAGGATCGGGGCCCAGTCTCCAATATCATGCTCTAGTACATTTGGGTTGGCACATCTGAGAATGATCCCTGATATTATAAAAGCAGGGCAACAATGTCAATATAATTGTACCCAAAAATTTTCAGTTGTTTGCATAAATAATTATGAATACTAAATGTTACATTAATTATAAATATGAAAACCAAATGTACACCCCTTTGTTAATATGTAATAATTAACATAATGGTGAGGCATGGAATAATAAAACATGTATCTTTTGTCAGGCTGAATGTTTGAAATATGAGGTGATTTGAGTCATGCTTCTTCAGTAGTGGAATAAAGACAATTAGCACTTGAGTATTGTCAAGAAATGCTGGATTGATGTAGGATTGTTAATAAAATTGATTATAGACCAATGTATTATACTGCGACCATGTGTATAGGCTGCAAGTACCTTGAAATTAAGTTGTTTTAAAGTCGTTGAAAAAAACAACCCAAAACAACATTTTCAACTTTCACATTCAACTACAACCGAAAGCATATTGGACGTTGGGCATAGCCTTCTTTTCAATGTCTTTCCAATTACATTTTTTTCTCCAAGTTTCCAAATCAATAACTGTCACAAGAATGTCTAGTTCCAATGATATGAACTCAAAACTCACGATCTACTTTGACCTATTCCCCAGTCAAGACTGGATAGAAGAATTGGACAAAGTCCCAGAATTTCTGCAAAGGGTAAGTTCTTTATTCAGAGAGCTCCGAAAATCATACAAGCACACAGCCTTTTATACCTCACATTTGGTCATATAAATACCCCTACTCTTCTCAAACACTGTCAATGCTGGTTACAAGTCTTCTCCAACACATACATTGCTTATCATATCCTGAAACATGTTACATAATCTACTGCAAGCCTAACGGTTTCTCCCCTCCCTGGGTGGGGAGACCTCCTTCTGTTATCAGTTTTACAGTGGTCACAAGTTGTCTGTCACAAGCTGTCTGTTAACAGTTCCTCTTTTCCTTGAATGTCTCACTTGAATTGCTAAATAGTAAAGTCTTAACTTGTCCTACGCACACACATTAGAGAATTACAGTCTATTAATTCTAATTCTTTACACAGTTATACGTTTCAGGGTGGAATCCTTTAGTCATTACCTTAAACATATAAATTCCATTTTCAATAACCAATATGCAGAAAGAGTTTGTGATATATTGAAAGCCTAAACATAAAATTTGCTATATACACAAACATCTGCCACAATAATCATATTACTTGAATTTTTCTTAAACAAGCACCTGAAATAAACTGCACAAGCACCAGAAACGCTGTTGTTTTGACAAGTAGCAATAAATCAATGATATCGATTTGGGGGAAATCAGGTTGTACGTGCTGTTGAAACGAACACAACTAAAAAAACAAATGGAAATGGGAGATATATTTCACCTCACTGGTTAGAGGACAACCTGCAGAAGACAGTCAGCTACATTTGAGTGATGCATTTAAATGTAGGGGTCACTAAACAAAGGAACACAACACTTATTTGTCATCACTCATCAATATCATGTTGAAATCCATTGTGCGAAAGGAGGGAGATGAGGTTGCATGTCCTGTTAAAACTAACGCAGCAAAAACCACACGGAATCTGGGAATAATGTGTACATCCCTGGTTAGAGGACAACTTGTAGAAAACAGCTGGCTACATTTTGATTCAAGTGGGTGGCCAACGTGGTAAGTGTAACACAACTCTTTTTTTTGTCACTTTTTGTTAAATCTCATAAATAGTACTCTTTCAATTCAGAGCCTAGATTTTTCCCCTGAGGATAATATCCATTTAATGTTGAAATTAATAGAACAGGGGAGAAACATTTAGGGTTCTACATTGTGACATCATTAAAATAATCCAACCATGTTAAAACATTCCACATTGTGACATTTCATTGATATCATGAAACAACTCCTTCATGTAGTTTCTGATGTTTAATCAGAGATCTTTTATCAGAGCACTTCTTCCCACATTGATTACAGCTAAAAGGTTTCTCTCCTGTGTGTATCCGCTGGTGTGTAGTCAGATAGCTAGATGTCGTAAAACTCTTTCCACATTGATCACAGCTATAAGATTTCTTTCCTGTGTGTATTCTCTGGTGTAAAGTCAGATGGTCAGATCTAGTAAAACTCTTCCCACATTGATCACAGCTATAAGATTTCTCCCCTGTGTGTATTCTCTGGTGTAAAGTCAGATGGTCAGATCTAGTAAAACTCTTCCCACATTGATCACAGCTATACAATTTCTCTCCTGTGTGTATTCTCTTGTGTAAAGTCAGATGGTCAGATCTAGTAAAACTCTTCCCACATTGTTCACAGCTATAAGGTTTCTCTCCTGTGTGTGTTCTCTTGTGTACAATGAGATAGCTAGATGAAGAAAAACTCTTCCCACATTGAGCACAGCCATATGGTTTGTCTCTTTTGTGTAATCTTTGATGTATTTTAAGTTTTACTGAAGAGTTTAATATTTTACCATAGTCAGAGCAGCAGTGAGATTTCTCCCTTGTGTGTCGCTGGTGTATTTTAAGTTCTGATGAAGATTTGCAACCTTTCTCACAGTCAGAGCAGAAGTGAGATTTCTTCCCTGTGGGTCTCTGCTGGTGTTTCTTGAGGAGTTCTGATCTGGAGAGACTTTTCTCTGCCTCATGATGTTGTTGAGGCTCCCCAGAGGATCCACGATAGTCACATCTCTCTCCTGTGTGAACAACAAGGTCAGACAGATTTTTAAAGCCCACAACACCAGAACTCCACTGTTTATTTGAGGTAAAAGGTGATGCCCAGAGCATCCCCATGAAGTTGTACAACAATTGACGTCTGTTAAATTATTTTACAATTGTCTTAAGACAGTCAAAACCTAAGCAGTGTGGCAGACGACCTTTGGTCTCCAAAAAGGCCCCTTTCTGTGTTTGCTAAAATTGCGGCATGAGGGCGATGCACACACAATTTGATTGCAGAAGCTCCTCCATGCTAATGAGGAAACCGATGTAGTATATCTGCCTGGAGCAAAAATGGTGAGCAGATTTTCTTTTTCACAATGTATTCTGAAGATTACAGTGCAAGATCAGGATGCTACTGAAGGAAACTCACATTAAGTTCTGTGTCTATTCACTAATTCACCACCGTGGGGAAAACTCAGGGGAGTTCTCATAGGCTGACAGCAAAAATAGCCTCATTTACAGGTTGCTTATAAGTGCATTTCACATTACTTTTGGAATATAATTGTAAGGCTCGCTTGAATCTCCTGCGTAATAGGTTTGTGTTATTGTCGCAAATAAACTGTTTTATACTTATAAAACAATTCAACCAGTAAAATGCTCTTTAGCTAGCTTTGCCATCAGCCTGACAATGAGGGTTTGTACATTAAGTGTTTATAACAAATTGGCTGTGTGACTGTAACTAAACAGCTACAGTATTAAGAATTATGTGTAATTATTGAAGAACCACATTAATGACAGTATTGATTTGGGTGTTGTCAATAAAGTTAAGGTGACTCTCGGTTAGAATCAATGGATTTAGCAAACTCTGAAATTATTTAGGATCTGTGCCAATGAAAACTGTTTTCCCAGCGTAACATAAGGAGACACTAAATGTTACGTAGGTAGAGTGCATTTCAGAGATCTGAATACAAAAAACTGTCCGACAGCAAGATCCAGTATTTAAGTTCCTCACATGACAAGCTTAACGTTATGACTATAACTAATGTTCCCTCTACTTACTCAACATACCATGGGGAAATACAATCATTCCCCATGCCGACGCATACGGATACTAAATGAAAAGGCCCATGGCAGACCACCCAGACCTGACCCCGCAAGATGAGTCCGTTTTGTCAATTTATTCATTGTCTTTCGTTTGAAACACTCCTGTCAATGTTGAGTAAGGACACACACCTAATTAGGCATATAGAAGTAGGACGAGTCTACCTGGCCTGCGCGCAAATGTAGGCCTATAAATGTGCCCATTTGGGGATGTCTGATAGTATTTCTGATTGTCTTAACGCACCACCACTAATGAGTTGTGGAGCTTCTCAAAGCAAACGTATCTTCACCTCAAACAGCAAGTAAACAAAGTCTAATCAAAATCAATTGCAAATGAGAATAGTTCCTCAAAGTATTTGAAAAATATTTCCAGCTCTCGCCCTTTCGATAACCACTCGGCATGAAAGGGAAAAATGTAATGCTCTGATCCAGTGGAAATGTCATAAAATACCTGATTACTTCTTAGCCCCTTTCACAAATAGCCGACAACTGTGTCTGTCCAGAACTCACTGGCACGGGAAACTGAGAGCCCAGAATATTTTATACAATGTTTCAAGTTCATTGTAGACAGGCCATGTGATTTATAGTATATTTATTTGCAATGCTTTTATTTGTTGGCTTTATGTAGACTATTTGTTTTTACATAGTTGGCAATGGCAATAAAAGTTACTTATAATTTTAATAGATTAATAATAATAATAATAATTTTGTAGATTAATCACAGACAATGATTTTGAAATACTATTATAAATTAAATGAAACTGTTCCACGAAAATGTGCATATGAAAATCATAACTGGCACGCAGATTGGTAGAAATGGTCAGATAAATTTGCACTCCAAATGTAGGTTGCTGACTACTTGTGTTGCCTATTACCGGCAATGTCAGAATTTACAAAGGCCTCCAGGAGTAGGTGGTTCGGTTAGAGTCTTTTCTCTTCTGGTTAGACGATATTGATGTAATGGCATGAAAATAAACTGGCTGAATATTATACAATAACTTATCAACAGCTCTAACAATTTGACCTCCACAGGAAATCTACACTGGTCATTCTAGAATATACTATATATCCTAGAAACCTGGTTAAACTATCATTATGACATCATAGATGAATTCTATAATATACTATATATCCTAGAAACGTGGTTAAACTATTATTATGACAAGAAACGTGGTTAAACTATTATTATGACATCATGGATGAATTCTAGAATATACTATATAGCCTCAAAATTAAACTATAATTTTGACCTCATGGATGGCCAGACTTTCTATTATTAGGGTCCTGATGGGGTACAACAGTTGAACTAAGCTCTTGGGGCATGTGTTATATTCTTCAAGAATCAATGACTAGAAATAAATTATTTAAAAGTAAAAAAATGGATGTAGCATTGCAGATTTCCCCGTTAACACCAAACATCAGTCCAACAACTGCAGAGTTTGTGCCTCTGTTTTTAAGACAGTACTTACTAGTGTTAATCAGGGCCCGGTTTCTCAAAACCATCTTACGGCTAAGTACATTGTTAGAACCATTGGACGCCTGAATATGCGTTTGGGAAACCGGGCACAGATATCCAGTTTCCTCGTCGTCTTCTTCCTCCTCCTTTTTGGATGTGACAGTCACCTCCCCCTCCTCCTCCTCTTTCACTCCAAAAACCGCATCCTCCTCTTCTTTTACTGTAACATCCTCCTCCTCATTCACTCTGAACGTATCTTCCTCTTCTTTAACTGAGACGTCTTTCTCTTCTTCTTTCACCGTAACAGCCTCACCCTCTACTTGTTTTTGTATTGTAACTTCCTCCTCCTCTTTCACCAGAGCTTCTTTCTCCGTCCAGCAGACCACCTCTTCTTTATCAGGAGGAGAGCAGCTTAGTGAACTCATGGTCAGAGATGTTAGCTAGCTAGGCTAATGCTAACTTAACCAGCCCGCTAGCTGACTAATAACAACACCGTAAATATGAAATTAAATTGGATAACTAACTAGACGACAGTAGTGAGTTTAAAATACAGTGGCTAATAAACACGAAAGCGTCTAAAGAGCTTAATTGGTTCGTTTATTTTGTCTATCAAGCTACGGAGGAGTCTGACTAACTGTTGCTGCTGTTGAAAGAAGCGTTCCGTCCACTAGATTATACGTCACACCAGCAGCATCACCTTAAATTCCCAGACCGCCATCTGCTGACTGGAGTGGGTAACGCAGTTGAGTAAAATGTAGATTATATCATTCAGACAACAAGTTAAAGTGTAGGAAGCAGGAGTTTTTACTCACCAGTGTAACAATACAGTGTGGTTAAAGACTTAGTAAGCTAGTTGTAGTCACTTTATGGTTACCTATGGTTACCTAACAGCCTCTTCTGGGAAGGTTTTCCACTAGCTGTTGGAACATTGCTGTGGTGACTTGCTACCATTCAGCCACAAGAGCATTCAGCCACAAACAGTTATGTTTTTGCGTTATTACATATTTATTAACTTATTTCGGAAAATCTTCTAAAATACCCACAATGCACTGTTTCCCAACCTGATATGGATGATCAACTTTGTGCTACCGAGTTTGTATGCCAGTGTAACGACCGAGGTAAAGACAGTTTGAAGTTGGATATTCAACAGATATTCGCGCTTTCAAACCTCAATTGCTTTCAAACCACTTGAGCCACAGACTCCAAATAAGTGTCATGATGTTGGAAATATTGCGCACAACATTGCACAGTTCTTATTTTCACGATTTGGACATTAATTCTCTTTCCAAAGCTAATAAACATGTGGAAATGTGAGCAGTATTTTGTATTCCTTGTTGAATTAGTTAGGGAGCGTAAACAAAGTACAAACTTTTTTTACATTCAAATTTCAATAGGTCCTTGGTCATGTGATCTACTGACTTCAAACAAGGTTCAGAATGTTCACTGACTACCCTTCTATATTGCACACACTTTAGTTTGTCCATTTTCATCTCACATGGTTTTACATTAAAAAAAAAATATTAAAAATTCAATAGCTCCTTGGTCGTGTGACCTATTGTCTGCTGACTACCCTTCCATATTGCACAGTCTGGTTTGTGTAGTGTAAAATCACATGGGCTAACGTACATTTTTCATAGTTTTATAGTTTCAAATTTGCAATAGCTCCTTGGTCATGTCAATTACACACCTAAGAAGCGTGCAGTGGATATACACCCATATTGCATAACCTCTAGTCATGTCTCTTCTATATTGTTGCACGTTAATATTAGTTTGACAGTTAGATGGTTCAGTCCAGTGTTGTGTTTACCCTTTTCTTTAATATTTAATTGGTAGTTCGAAGTATTATTTTCCCTGTAGGAGAGAGACAGATAATATCTCCTTTTATAGTTAATATCAACCATAAAGGAAAAGGGCAAAGTACGAGAGTCATGTTATTGTCCAAAGCAGGGATGGAGAGTTAGCTGGTGAGGTTGGCTGGTCAATGCAAATACTGAACAGGGATGGAGAGTTAGCTGGTGAGGTGGGCTGGTCAATACAAATACTGAACAGGGATGGAGAGTGAGCTGGTGAGGTAGGCTGCAGTGGGTTTGCTGGTCAATACAAATACTGAACATGGATGGAGAGTTAGCTGGTGAGGTAGGCTGGTCAATACAAATACTGAACAGGGATGGAGAGTTAGCTGGTGAGGTGGGCTGCAGTGGGTTTGCTGGTCAATACAAATACTGAACATGTAACCACAGTAATGGTGGCCAGAAAATCAATGAATAAAAATGTATAACATTGACAAA
>NW_024608504.1:0-35000 GCF_018296145.1 Oncorhynchus tshawytscha
TCCAGCACTGCCAGAGCCTTCCTCCTCTCCAGCGCTGCCGGAGTCTCCCGCCTGTTTAGCGCTGCCAGAGCCTTCCTCCTCTCCAGCGCTGCCGGAGTCTCCCGCCTGTTTAGCGCTGCCAGAGCCTTCCTCTCCAGCGCTGCCGGAGTCTCCCGCCTGTTTAGCGCTGCCAGATCCTTCCTCCTCTCCAGCGCTGCCGGAGTCTCCCCCGCCTGTTTAGCGCTGCCAGAGCCTTCCTCTCCAGCGCTGCCGGAGTCTCCCGCCTGTTTAGCGCTGCCAGAGCCTTCCTCTCCAGCGCTGCCGGAGTCTCCCGCCTGTTTAGCGCTGCCAGAGCCTTCCTCCTCCAGCGCTGCCGGAGTCTCCGCCTGTTCAGCGCTGCCAGAGCCTTCCTCCTCTACAGCGCTGCTGGAGCTGCCAGAGCTGCCTGTCTTAAGGAGCAGCCAGAGCTGCCAGTCTGCAGCAGCCAGAGCTGCCAGTCTGCAAGGAGCTGCCAGTCTGCAAGGAGCTGCCAGTCTGCAAGGAGCTGCCAGAGCTGCCAGTCTGCATGGAGCCGCCAGAGCTGCCAGTCTGCATGGAGCTGCCAGAGCTGCCAGTCTGCACGGAGCAGCCAGAGCCGCCAGTCTGCCAGGATCCGCCAGTCAGCCAGGATCTGCCAGAGCCGCCAGTCAGCCAGGATCTGCCAGAACTGCCAGTCAGCCAGGATCTGCCAGTGCCATTTACCTGCCTGAGCTTCCTCTCAGTACTGAGCTTCCTCTCAGTGCTGAGCTTCCTCTCAGTGCTGAGCTTCCTCTCAGTGCTGAGCTACCCCTCAGTCCCGAGCTACCCCTCAGTCCCGAGCTACCCCTCAGTCCCGAGCTACGTCAGTCCCGAGCTACGTCAGTCCCGAGCTGCCCCTCAGTCCCGAGCTGCCCCTCAGTCCAGTGGGGTCCTTGGTGAGGGTTACTAGGCCAAGGTCGGCGGCGAGGGTCGCCTATCTAAGGACGCGATACAAATGGACTAAGACTTTGTTGGAGTGGGGTCCACGTCCCGCGCCGGAGCCACCACCGTGGACAGACGCCCACCCGGACCCTCCCCTATGGGTTTAGGTGTGCGGCCGGGAGTCCGCACCTTGGGGGGGGGGGGTTTCTTTATGTGTGTTTTCTTTATTATTTTGGTCAGGCCAGGGTGTGACATGGGGGATTTATGTGGTGTGTTTTGTCTGGTGTTGTTTGTAGGTATGGGATTGTGGTTAGAGTAGTACTCTAGGTAAGTCTATGGTTGCCTAGAGTGGTTCTCAATCAGAGGCAGGTGTTTATCGTTGTCTCTGATTGGGAACCATATTTAGGCAGCCATATTCTTTGAGTGTTTCGTGGGTGATTGTTCCTGTCTCTGTGTTAGTTTGCACCAGTATAGGCTGTTTCGGTTTTCGCGTTACGGTTCTAGTTTTGTATTGTTCGTGTTTATTTGTTTATTAAACATGTATCAAAATCACCCACCATGCTGCATTTTGGTCCGATCCTTGCTACACCTCCTCCTCAGAGGAGGAGATAGAAGAAAATCGTAACAGACAGCTATTTCTTGGCAGGTTTGTTGTGGTGCCAAATTCTTTCCACTTTTCAGTTTGACATTTTTTTGAATTTCTTGAATTTCACTTCACCAATTTTGACAATTTTGTGTATGTCCATTACATGAAATCCAAATAGAAATCCATTTCAATTACAGGATGTAATGCAGCAAAATAGGAGAAATGCCAAAGGGGACGAATACTTTTGCAAGGCACTGTAGAGCCTGAGAGATAGAGACTGAGTTAAAGACTGATTGTGAGTTAGAGACTGAGCTGGAGTTAGAGACTGAGCTGGAGTTAGAGACTGAGCTGGAGTTAGAGACTGAGCTGGAGTTAGAGACTGAGCTGGAGTTAGAGACTGAGACAGATTTAGAGACTGAGACAGATTTAGAGACTGAGACAGATTTAGAGACTGAGACAGATTTAGAGACTGAGACAGAGTTAGAGACTGAGACAGATTTAGAGACTGAGACAGAGTTAGAGACTGAGACAGAGTTAGAGACTGAGACAGATTTAGAGACTGAGACAGATTTAGAGACTGAGACAGAGTTAGAGACTGAGACAGAGTTAGAGACTGAGACAGTTAGAGACTGAGACAGATTTTAGAGACTGAGACAGAGTTAGAGACTGAGACAGAGTTAGAGTTAGAGACTGAGACAGAGTTAGAGACTGAGACAGAGTTAGAGACTGAGACAGATTTAGAGACTGAGACAGAGTTAGAGACTAGAGACTGAGACAGATTTAGAGACTGAGACAGATTTAGAGACTGAGACAGATTTAGAGACTGAGACAGATTTAGAGACTGAGACAGAGTTAGAGACTGAGACAGATTTAGAGACTGAGACAGAGTTAGAGACTGAGACAGAGTTAGAGACTGAGACAGAGTTAGAGACTGAGACAGAGTTAGAGACTGAGACAGAGTTAGAGACTGAGACAGAGTTAGAGACTGAGACAGAGTTAGAGACTGAGACAGAGTTAGAGACTGAGACAGAGTTAGAGACTGAGACAGAGTTAGAGACTGAGACAGAGACTGAGACAGAGTTAGAGACTGAGACAGAGTTAGAGACTGAGACAGAGTTAGAGACTGAGACAGAGTTAGAGACTGAGACAGAGTTAGAGACTGAGACCGAGTTAGAGACTGAGACAGAGTTAGAGACTGAGACAGAGTTAGAGACTGAGAGTTAGAGACTGAGAGTTAGAGATTGAGACAGAGTTAGATACTGAGACAGAGTTAGAGACTGAGACAGAGTTAGATACTGAGACAGAGTTAGAGACTGAGACAGAGTTAGAGACTGAGACAGAGTTAGATACTGAGACAGAGTTAGAGACTGAGAGTTAGAGATTGAGACAGCCAGAGAGGATAAGAAGTCTGACTGCTTCAGTCCTCATATCATAATGGAAACAGTCTGATCTGTGAAACACACTCCAGTCCACACAGAGAAACAGCGTTAGAGTCAGACACAGCCAGGAAGACCTGCTCTAGTCCTCATAGTGAAAACAATCTGCAGGAGACTACAGTGAAACTATAGTTCCAACAGCACCAGACCCCAGATCTCCAAGTGCTTTAGTCAGTCCCTCCAACATAGCATGATGATGATAGTGAGAGGAACGAGTTGGCAGAAGTACTGAGAGATCTTAGTTCTCACTGGACCTGTGACACATCTATGGAAACATCTGTGTGTCTCCTCTGCAATGAGGAGGATGTCAGGAACATATGGACCAACCCTCTGAAATACACCAAGCTATTAAACAGTTGCAGGCACAATCTAAAACAGCTGCACACTCTAGAGTCTAGTATGTCTAATATGTACTGTAGTGTAGACACGATGACTGCCTGATAGAAACACACTCTAGAGTCTAATATGTACTGTATTGTAGACATGATGACTGCCTGCTAAAAACACACTAGAGTCTAGTATGTACTGTATTGTAGACATGATGACTGCCTGCTAAAAACACACTAGAGTCTAGTATGTACTGTATTGTAGACATGATGACTGCCTGCTAAAAACACATTCTAGAGTCTAATATGTACTGTATTGTAGACACGATGACTGCCTGCTAAAAACACACTAGAGTCTAGTATGTACTGTATTGTAGACATGATGACTGCCTGCTAAAAACACACTAGAGTCTAGTATGTACTGTATTGCAGACATGATGACTGCCTGCTAAAAACACACATAGAGTCTATGTACTGTATTGTAGACATGATGACTGCCTGCTAAAACACACTAGAGTCTAGTATGTACGTATTGTAGACATGATGACTTCTAAAACACACTAGAGTCTAGTATGTACTGTATTGTAGACATGACTGCCTGCTAAAAACACACTAGAGTCTAGTATGTACTGTATTGTAGACACGATGACTGCCTGCTAGAAACACAGTCTAGTATGTACTGTATTGTAGACATGATGACTGCCTGCTAGAAACACAGTCTAGAGTCCAGCAGGTACTGTATTGTAGACATGATGACTGCCTGCTAGAAACACTCACTGTAGCTGCTAGAAACACAGTCTAGAGTCTAGCATGTACTGTAGTGCAGACACGATGACTGCCTGCTAGAAACACAGTCTAGTATGTACCCATGATGACTGTTCTAGAACACTAGAGTATAGTCTAGTATGTACCCAGTGACTGTTCTAGAACACAAAGTCTAGTATGTACCCAGTATGTTCTAGAACACATATAGTCTAGTATGTACCCAGTATGTACCCAGTATGTTCTAGAACACATATAGTCTAGTATGTACCCAGTACGTTCTAGAACACATACAGTCTAGTATGTACCCAGTATGTTCTAGAACACATATAGTCTAGTATGTACCCAGTACGTTCTAGAACACATACAGTCTAGTATGTACCCAGTATGTTCTAGAACACATATAGTCTAGTATGTACCCAGTATGTTCTAGAACACATATAGTCTAGTATGTACCCAGTATGTTCTAGAACACATATAGTCTAGTATGTACCCAGTACGTTCTAGAACACATATAGTCTAGTATGTACCCAGTATGTTCTAGAACACATATAGTCTAGTATGTACCCAGTATGTTCTAGAACACATATAGTCTAGTATGTACCCAGTATGTTCTAGAACACATATAGTCTAGTATGTACCCAGTCCGTTCTAGAACACTTATAGTCTAGTATGTACCCAGTACGTTCTAGAACACTTATAGTCTAGTATGTACCCAGTATGTTCTAGAACACTTATAGTCTAGTATGTACCCAGTCCATTCTAGAACACTTATATTCTAGTATGTACCCAGTCCGTTCTAGAACACTTATAGTCTAGTATGTACCCAGTATGTTCTAGAACACTTATAGTCTAGTATGTACCCAGTCCGTTCTAGAACACGTATAGTCTAGTATGTACCCAGTATGTTCTAGAACACCTATAGTCTAGTATGTACCCAGTATGTTCTAGAACACTTATAGTCTAGTATGTACCCAGTCCGTTCTAGAACACTTATAGTCTAGTATGTACCCAGTATGTTCTAGAACACCTATAGTCTAGTATGTACCCAGTATGTTCTAGAACACTTATAGTCTAGTATGTACCCAGTCCGTTCTAGAACACTTATAGTCTAGTATGTACCCAGTATGTTCTAGAACACTTATAGTCTAGTATGTACCCAGTCCGTTCTAGAACACTTATAGTCTAGTATGTACCCAGTCCGTTCTAGAACACTTATAGTCTAGTATGTACCCAGTCCGTTCTAGAACACTTATAGTCTAGTATGTACCCAGTCCGTTCTAGAACACTTATAGTCTAGTATGTACCCAGTCCGTTCTAGAACACATATAGTCTAGTATGTACCCAGTCCGTTCTAGAACACTTATAGTCTAGTATGTACCCAGTCCGTTCTAGAACACATATAGTCTAGTATGTACCCAGTATGTTCTAGAACACATATAGTCTAGTATGTACCCAGTCCGTTCTAGAACACTTATAGTCTAGTATGTACCCAGTCCGTTCTAGAACACTTATAGTCTAGTATGTACCCAGTCCGTTCTAGAACACTTATAGTCTAGTATGTACCCAGTCCGTTCTAGAACACTTATAGTCTAGTATGTACCCAGTATGTTCTAGAACAGTATGTTATAGAACACTAGTATGTACCCAGTATGTTCTAGAACACTTATAGTCTAGTATGTACCCAGTATGTTCTAGAACACTTATAGTCTAGTATGTACCCAGTATGTTCTAGAACACTTATAGTCTAGTATGTACCCAGTCCGTTCTAGAACACTTATAGTCTAGTATGTACCCAGTATGTTCTAGAACACTTATAGTCTAGTATGTACCCAGTCCATTCTAGAACACTTATAGTCTAGTATGTACCCAGTATGTTCTAGAACACATATAGTCTAGTATGTACCTAGTATGTTCTAGAACACATATAGTCTAGTATGTACCCAGTATGTTCTAGAACACTTATAGTCTAGTATGTACCCAGTATGTTCTAGAACACTTATAGTCTAGTATGTACCCAGTATGTTCTAGAACACTTATAGTCTAGTATGTACCCAGTCCGTTCTAGAACACTTATAGTCTAGTATGTACCCAGTATGTTCTAGAACACATATAGTCTAGTATGTACCTAGTATGTTCTAGAACACATATAGTCTAGTATGTACCCAGTATGTTCTAGAACACTTATAGTCTAGTATGTACCCAGTATGTTCTAGAACACTTATAGTCTAGTATGTACCCAGTCCGTTCTAGAACACTTATAGTCTAGTATGTACTGTTGAACAGTTCAACTCCTAGACAGATCAAAAGGAAAACCACAGAGCAGGCATCACCCTGTTCCAGAGGAAATCGTTGACAGCCATAAACAACACACAAAATAGTAGTTTCCTGTTCCTCCCCTGGATTTAACAGGATTTAGCTGGACAGACTATTGGGAGAAATGCGTTTTGAGTCTAGACACTTTACATGGTTCTATAATCCACTTAGACTGTTGCTCATGTGAACCTATGTGTCTCTCCCTCTGTAGGATGTGGCTTGTTCATGTGAACCTCTGTGTCTCTCTCTCTGCAGGATATGGCTTGTTCATGTGAACCTCTGTGTCTCTCTCTCTGCAGGATATGGCTTGTTCATGTGAACCTCTGTGTCTCTCTCTCTGCAGGATATGGCTTGTTCATGTGATCCTCTGTGTCTCTCTCTCTGCAGGATATGGCTTTGTGGACTTTGACACTCAGACAGCAGCCCAGAAAGCTGTAGCCTCTCTGAAGGCCAGCGGAGTCCAGGCACAGATGGCCAAGGTACAGATACTCACTGTGATGAGGATGAGGTACAGGTACTCACTGTGATGAGGTACAGGTACTCACTGTGATGAGGGTGAGGTACAGGTACTCACTGTGATGAGGATGAGGGGGAGGTACGGGTACTCACTGTGATGAGGATGAGGGTGAGGTACAGGAACTCACTGTGATGAGGATGAGGTACAGGAACTCACTGTGATGAGGATGAGGGTGAGGTACAGGTACTCACTGTGATGAGGTACAGGTACTCACTGTGATGAGGATGAGTTACAGGTACTCACTGTGATGAGGATGATGGTGAGGTAGAGGTACTCACTGTGATGAGGATGAGGTACAGGTACTCACTGTGATGAGGATGATGGTGAGGTACAGGTACTCACTGTGATGAGGATGAGGTACAGGTACTCACTGTGATGAGGGTGATGGTGAGGTACAGGTACAGGTACTCACTGTGATGAGGGTGAGGTACAGGTACTCACTGTGATGAGGGTGAGGTACAGGTACTCACTGTGATGATGAGGGTGATGATGGGGTACAGGTACTCACTGTGATGAGGGTGAGGTACAGGTACTCACTGTGATTATGAGGGTGATGATGGGGTACAGGTACTCACTGTGATGAGGATGAGGTACAGGTACTCACTGTGATGAGGAGGAGGTACAGGTACTCACTGTGATGATGAGGGTGATGATGGGGTACAGGTACTCACTGTGATGAGGATGAGGTACAGGTACTCACTGTGATGAGGAGGAGGTACAGGTACTCATTGTGATGAGGATGAGGTACAGGTACTCACTGTGATGAGGATGATGGTGAGGTACAGCTACTCACTGTGATGAGGAGGAGGTACAGATTCTCACTGTGATGATGGTGAGGTACAGGCACTCACTGTGATGAGGATGAAGTATAGGTACTCGCTAGGATGATGGTGATAGTGAGAGATTCAGACCACTTGACTTTATCCACATTTTGTTACGTTACATCCTTAACATGTATTAAATTATCCCCACCCATCATCAAGCTACACACAATACCCCCCATAATGACATCACAACACCCCATAATGACATCACAACACCCCATAATGACATCACAATACCCCCCATAATGACGGTCACAACACCCCATAATGACATCACAACACCCCATAATGACATCACAATACCCCCATAATGACATCACAACACCCCATAATGACATCACAATACCCCCATAATGACATCACAACACCCCATAATGACATCACAATACCCCCATAATGACATCACAACACCCCATAATGACATCACAACACCCCATAATGACATCACAACACCCCATAATGACATCACAACACCCCATAATGACATAATGACATCACAACACCCCATAATGACATCACAATACCCCATAATGAATCACAACACCCCATAATGACATCACAATACCCCATAATGACATCACACCCCATAATGACATCACAATACCCCATAATGACATCACAACACCCCATAATGACATCACACACCCCATAATGACATCACAACACCCCATAATGACATCACAACACCCCCATAATGACATCACAACACCCCCATAATGACAATACCCCCATAATGACATCACACCCCCATAATGACATCACAATACCCCCATAATGACATCACAACACCCCATAATGACATCACAATACCCCCATAATGACATCACAACACCCCATAATAATGACATCACAACACCCCATAATGACATCACAATACCCCCATAATGACATCACAACACCCCATAATGACATCACAACACCCCATAATGACATCACAACACCCCATAATGACATCACAACACCCCATAATGACATCACAACACCCCCATAATGACATCACAACACCCCCATAATGACATCACAATACCCCCATAATGACATCACAATACCCCCATAATGACATCACAATACCCCCATAATGACATCACAATACCCCATAATAACATCACAACACCACATAATGACATCACAATACCCCCATAATGACATCACAATACCCCATAATGACATCACCCCATAATGACATACCCCATAATGACATCATAATGACATCACAACACCCCATAATGACATCACAACACCCCATAATAACATCACACCACCCCATAATGACATAACAACACCCCATAATGACATCACAATACCCCATAATAACATCACAACACCCCATAATGACATCACAATACCCCCCATAATGACATCACAATACCCCATAATGACATCACAATACCCCATAATGACATCACAATACCCCATAATGACATCACAACACCCCATAATGACATCACAACACCCCATAATAACATCACACCACCCCATAATGACATAACAACACCCCATAATGACATCACAATACCCCATAATGACATCACAATCCATAATGACATCACAACACCCCATAATGACATCATGACATAACAATACCCCATAATGACATCACAATACATAATGACATCACAATACCCCATAATGACATCACAATACCCCATAATGACATCACAACACCCCATAATGACATCACAACACCCCATAATAACATCACAACACCCCATAATGACATCACAACACCCCATAATAACATCACAACACCCCATAATGACATCACAATACCCCATAATGACATAACAATACCCCATAATGACATCACAATACCCCATAATGACATCACAACACCCCATAATGACATCACAATACCCCATAATGACATAACAATACCCCATAATGACAAAGCAAACAGGTTTTTAGAAATGTTTGCAAATGTGTAAAAAAAATACAAAAGTTAATATCACATTTCCATAAGTATTCAGACCCTTTACTCAGTACTGTGTTGAAGCACCTTTGGCAGTGATTACAGCCTCCAGTCTTCTTGGGTGTGATGCTACAAGCTTGGTACACCTGTATTTGGGGAGTTTCTCCCATTCTTCTCTGCAGATCCTCTCAAGCTCTGTCAGGTTGGATGGGGAGCGTCGCTGCACAGCTATTTTCAGGTCTCTCCAGAGATGTTAGATCGGGTTTCAAATAAGGTATTTAAATTATATATATATTTTTAGATATGCTAAAATTTACTTTGTCATTATGGGGTATTGTGTGTAGATTGATGAGGACAAACATTAATTCAATCCATTTTAGAATAAGGCTGTAATGTAACTAAATGTGGAAAAAGTCAAGGGGTCTGAATACCTACGGAATGCACTGTATCTTCATATTCAGTAGAACCTATTGACCAGTACACTGTAGGATACAGTCAGTATAACCTATTGACCAGTACACTGCAGGATACAGTCAGTAGAACCTATTGACCAGTACACTGTAGGATACAGTCAGTATAACCTATTGACCAGTACACTGTAGGATACAGTCAGTAGAACCTATTGACCAGTACACTGTAGGATACAGTCAGTAGAACCTGTTGACCAGTACACTGTAGGATACAGTCAGTAGAACCTATTGACCAGTACACTGTAGGATACAGTCAGTAGAACCTATTGACCAGTACACTGTAGGATACAGTCAGTATAACCTATTGACCAGTACACTGCAGGATACAGTCAGTAGAACCTATTGACCAGTACACTGTAGGATACAGTCAGTATAACCTATTGACCAGTACACTGTAGGATACAGTCAGCTCTGGATTGGTGGAGAGAGAGACTGAATAGCCTGGTTTCCTTACAGAACCAATAGCTTTGTATTAGAGAGAGAGAGAGACTGAATAGCCTGGTTTCCTTACAGAACCAATAGCTTTGTATATATATATACAGACACAGACAGACAGACAGGCAGGCAGGCAGGCAGGCAGGCAGGCAGGCAGACAGACAGTTTGTCAGTGTCATGTCTCTACAAGGTCACGCTCACAACAGCAACAAGGTAAACAGCTTCAGATAATAACCGCATCACCCACTCATCTCTCCTCATCTCTCCTCCTCTCTCCTCCTCTCTCCTCATCTCTCCTCCTCTCTCCTCCTCTCTCCTCATCTCTCCTCCTCTCTCCTCATCTCTCCTCCCTCTCTCCTCATCTCTCCTCCTCTCTCCTCCTCTCTCCTCCTCTCTCCTCATCTCTCCTCCTCTCTCCTCATCTCTCCTCCTCTCTCCTCATCTCTCCTCCTCTCTCCTCATCTCTCCTCCTCTCTCCTCATCTCTCCTCATCTCCTCTCTCCTCCTCTCCTCATCTCTCCTCATCTCTCCTCATCTCTCCTCATCTCTCCTCTCACCTCCTCTCTCTCTCCTCCTCACTCCTCTCCTCTCTCCTCATCTCTCCTCCTCTCTCCTCTCTCCTCATCTCTCCTCCTCTCTCCTCTCTCACTCTCTTCTCCTCACTCCTCTCTCTCTCCTCCTCTCTCTCCAGCTTTCAGTGAAAGGTGACTTCCTGTTCCATCTTGAATGTTATCTATTATCTCAGACAT
Organism: Oncorhynchus tshawytscha; assembly: GCF_018296145.1. Taxonomy (NCBI): domain Eukaryota; kingdom Metazoa; phylum Chordata; class Actinopteri; order Salmoniformes; family Salmonidae; genus Oncorhynchus; species Oncorhynchus tshawytscha. The sequence continues at coordinate 11,249 of NW_024608504.1, forward strand.
CTCAATCCTTTCCCTTCTCACGGAACATTGGTAAGATGGTTAGACGTGTTGGTTTGTGCATTGGAGGGGATTGTCAATGTCTTGGTTAGAGTGTTACTGAAAAGCTGTTTGTTGAAAAGATTAGCTCGTTGGATAAACAAACAGTTTGACTAGAGTAATCATTTTAATGATCCTCTCACTTGTATTATATTTATGCCATAAGTAGTTGAATTGAAGAGAATAAACTATTCAGCCACTCTGTTAGTTCAGTGGATACATTATATAATGTGTCTATGTAAACCTTCTCCTCTGTCCTGCCATGTGCTGGCTCAGGTTATTATACTGTAGTGGTGATGCCTCTCCTCTCCTCTCCTCTCCTCTCCTCTCCTCTCCTCTCCTCTCCTCTCCTCTCCTCTCCTCTCCTCTCCTCTCCCCTCTCCTCTCCTCTCCTCCTCTCCTCTCCTCCTCTCCTCTCCTCTCCTCTCCTCTCCTCTCTCCTCCTCCTCTCCTCTCCTCTCCTCTCCTCTCCTCTCTCCTCCTCTCTCCTCTCCTCTCCTCTCCTCTCCTCTCCTCTCCTCTCCTCTCCTCTCCTCTCCTCTCCTCTCCCTCCTCTCCCTCTCCTCTCTCCTCTCCTCTCCTCTCCTCTCCTCTCCTCCTCCCACTCCCACCCTCCACTCCCTCCTCTCCTCTCCTCTCTCTCCTCTCCTCTCCTCCCCTCTCCTCTCCTCCTCTCCTCTCCCCCCCTCTCCTGTCTGCTCGTCTCCTCTCCTCTGCTATCTCCTCTCCTCTCCCCTAATGCCCTCCCCTCTCCTCTCCTCTCCTCCCCTCCCCACTCCTCTCCTCTCTCTTCCTCCCAGTGTATGAGACTATAGACTGTAATGGTGATTAGGGGTGCAGCTGGAAGGCTCCTCTTAGATTAGATCCCTATACACTAGTATTACTCTTAAACATGTCCTGCATTCTCTCTCTCTCTCTCTCTCTCTCTCTCTCTCTCTCTCTCTCTCTTTCTCTCTTTATATCTCTCCTCTCTCTCTCTCTCTCTCTCTCTCTCTCTCTCTTTCTCTCTTTATATCTCTCCCTCTCTCTCTCTCTCTCTCTCTCTCTCTCTCTCTCTCTCCTCCACCGTTATCTCTTTGCTATCAGTGTGCATAGTGATTCAACTAGGCCGACTATATCTTATGTTGATTTTAAGGGATGGAGTGGATGGTTATTAGTGTCTGTGACCTCTGTGTCAGCCACTATGACAGTCTCCACATCATGTGTTGCTCCCACAGAGTCATTAGCAACACTGCTGAGGACAGAGAGAGGGGAGAGGAGAGGGGAGAGAGAGAGGAGCAGGTGAGGGGGGAGAAGAGGAGAGGGGGTGAGGGGAGTGAGAGAGGTGGAGTTGGGGGAGAGAGTGGAGAGGAGGAGAGGGGGGGGAGAGGAGGAGAGGGGAGTGAGAGAGGTGGAGTTGGGGGAGAGAGTGGAGAGGAGGAGAGGGGGAGAGGAGGGAGAGGGGAGTGAGAGAGGTGGAGTTGGGGGAGAGAGGAGAGGGGAGTGAGAGGAGGAGGAGGAGGAGAGAGAGAATGGGGAGGAGAGGGGAGAGAATGGAGAGGAGGAGAGGGGAGCGAGAAGAGGAGGAGGAGGGGGGGGGTACAGGCTCCAGCACACTAATTACTGACCTGACCTTGACCAGGGTCTCCTGTCACTGTCTGCATGTCACCCCTTGTACCTGTTTCTCTCTAGGTTTCCAATACCTGCCCGTGGGGATATTATCAGCATTATCTCTCCCTCACATCCTTTTGTCTTTGTCTCAGTCCTTCTATTGCTGTTGACAACATCCTGAATGACATTCCCTCAGAACTGCTCTGTGTTGTGTTGCCAGCTTTCGGTGTGGTGTGGTCTCAAGCTGATTGATTGAAAACAGATGCCTCATCTTTTATAGTGTGGTGGACTGACTGTGTGATGACTATTTAGTGATGGCTGTTTAGTTATGTCTGTTTAGTGATGTCTGTTTAGTTATGACTGTTTAGTGATGGCTGTTTAGTTATGACTGTTTAGTGATGGCTGTTTAGTTATGTCTGTTTAGTGATGGCTGGAGTTAGTGATGGCTGAAATGGATGGTTGGAGTTAGTGATGGCTGAAGTTGGTGATGGCTGTTTAGTAATGGCTGGAGTTAGAGATGGCTGTCATGTTATGGGGGAAAAAACAGTACAGGACTCTCTCTCTCTCTCTGTCTCTCTCTCACTGTCCCTGTCTCTGTCTCTCTCACTGTCCCTCTCTCTGTCTCTCTCTCACTGTCCCTGTCTCTGTCTCTGTCTCTGTCTCTTTCTCTCACTCTTATTTCAAACATGAAATGTTCCCAGCTTTGGAAAACATAATCAGTTCTTCTGTCGTTGTCTGGTACAACAATCCCCTGTTCTCCTGTTGTATTGTTCAACAATCCCCTGTTCTCCTGTTGTATTGTACAACAATCCCCTGTTCTCCTGTTGTATTGTTCAACAATCCCCTGTTCTCCTGTTGTATTGTACAACAATCCCCTGTTCTCCTGTTGTATTGTACAACAATCCCCTGTTCTCCTGTTGTATTGTACAACAATCCCCTGTTCTCCTGTTGTATTGTACAACAATCCCCTGTTCTCCTGTTGTATTGTACAACAATCCCCTGTTCTCCTGTTGTATTGTTCAACAATCCTCTGTTCTCCTGTTGTATTGTTCACTAATCCCCTGTTCTCCTGTTGTATTGTTCAACAATCCCCTGTTCTCCTGTTGTATTGTTCAACAATCCCTGTTCTCCTGTTGTATTGTACAACAATCCTCTGTTCTCCTGTTGTATTGTTCAACAATCCCCTGTTCTCCTGTTGTATTGTACAACAATCCCCTGTTCTCCTGTTGTATTGTTCAACAATCCTCTGTTCTCCTGTTGTATTGTACAACAATCCCCTGTTCTCCTGTTGTATTGTACAACAATCCTCTGTTCTCCTGTTGTATTGTTCAACAATCCCCTGTTCTCCTGTTGTATTGTTCAACAATCCCCTGTTCTCCTGTTGTATTGTACAACAATCCTCTGTTCTCCTGTTGTATTGTACAACAATCCCCTGTTCTCCTGTTGTATTGTTCAACAATCCCCTGTTCTCCTGTTGTATTGTACAACAATCCCTGTTCTCCTGTTGTATTGTTCAACAATCCCTGTTCTCCTGTTGTATTGTACAACAATCCCTGTTCTCCTGTTGTATTGTTACAACAATCCCCCTGTTCTCCTGTTGTATTGTACAACAATCCCTGTTCTCCTGTTGTATTGTTCAACAATCCCTGTTCTCCTGTTGTATTGTACAACAATCCCCTGTTCTCCTGTTGTATTGTACAACAATCCCCTGTTCTCCTGTTGTATTGTACAACAATCCCCTGTTCTCCTGTTGTATTGTACAACAATCCCCTGTTCTCCTGTTGTATTGTACAACAATCCTCTGTTCTCCTGTTGTATTGTTCAACAATCCTCTGTTCTCCTGTTGTATTGTACAACAATCCCCTGTTCTCCTGTTGTATTGTTCAACAATCCCCTGTTCTCCTGTTGTATTGTACAACAATCCCTGTTCTCCTGTTGTATTGTACAACAATCCCTGTTCTCCTGTTGTATTGTACAACAATCCCTGTTCTCCTGTTGTATTGTTGTATTGTTCAACAATCCCTGTTCTCCTGTTGTATTGTACAACAATCCCTGTTCTCCTGTTGTATTGTACAACAATCCCTGTTCTCCTGTTGTATTGTACAACAATCCCTGTTCTCCTGTTGTATTGTTCAACAATCCCTGTTCTCCTGTTGTATTGTACAACAATCCCTGTTCTCCTGTTGTATTGTTCAACAATCCCTGTTGTATTCTCCTGTTCTCCTATTGTATTGTACAACAATCCTCTGTTCTCCTGTTGTATTGTTCAACAATCCTCTGTTCTCCTGTTGTATTGTACAACAATCCCCTGTTCTCCTGTTGTATTGTTCAACAATCCTCTGTTCTCCTGTTGTATTGTTCAACAATCCCCTGTTCTCCTGTTGTATTGTACAACAATCCCCTGTTCTCCTGTTGTATTGTACAACAATCCCCTGTTCTCCTGTTGTATTGTTCAACAATCCTCTGTTCTCCTGTTGTATTGTACAACAATCCTCTGTTCTCCTGTTGTATTGTTCAACAATCCTCTGTTCTCCTGTTGTATTGTTCAACAATCCCTGTTCTCCTGTTGTATTGTTCAACAATCCCTGTTCTCCTGTTGTATTGTACAACAATCCCTGTTCTCCTGTTGTATTGTACAACAATCCCTGTTCTCCTGTTGTATTGTTCAACAATCCCTGTTCTCCTGTTGTATTGTTCAACAATCCCTGTTCTCCTGTTGTATTGTTCAACAATCCCTGTTCTCCTGTTGTATTGTTCAACAATCCCTGTTCTCCTGTTGTATTGTACAACAATCCCTGTTCTCCTGTTTATCTGTTCAACAATCCCCTGTTCTCCTGTTGTATTGTTACAGCCCACAGATGGTTCAACAATCCTCTGTTCGTTTCCTGTTGTATTGTACAACAATCCCCTGTTCTCCTGTTGTATTGTACAACAATCCCCTGTTCTCCTGTTGTATTGTACAACAATCCTCTGTTCTCCTGTTGTATTGTTCACTAATCCCCTGTTCTCCTGTTGTATTGTACAACAATCCCCTGTTCTCCTGTTGTATTGTACAACAATCCCCTGTTCTCCTGTTGTATTGTACAACAATCCCCTGTTCTTTATCTGTTCACAACCCAACCTCAAGGAATACAGCCCACAGATGGCTTTCCTCTCTGGACGTTTACATGTGTAGTTGTACCAGTTTAACCCTTAACTCTCCACTGTAGCTGGTTGTTTGCATGTGTAGTTGTACCAGTTTAACCCTTAACTCTCCACTGTAGCTGGTTGTTTACATGTGTAGTTGTACCAGTTTAACCCTTAACTCTCCACTGTAGCTGGCCCCCGTCCAGGACATGTGTTCTATCTTCATGTCTGATGGCCAGAGGTAAACGAACAGGTGAAATTTAGTTAATGGGAGAAGATGGGGTTTGTGTGCTTCAGAGGCGAGAACAGGCCCCAATGGAATTATGGGTAATGTAGTCTGAATGAGAGTAACTCCAAGCCTCCAGATATCAGTGGGCCTGCATTAGCAGCTGCGTGGGACAGGAGAGGGCTTTTAGTGGGGACCACTCAGACACAGCCTGTCAAACCAGCCTCACTCAATCATCCCAGTGAGGGAACCCAGGGACCTATGAATGGGTTGGGATGGACTGGGCCTGGAGAAGAGCAGACAGAGAGAGGACTAAGAGCCCTCAGAAAACAGCCTGAGTACCAGATACTCATCCACCAAGGACAGCCTCAGACAACAAAGGACTCCCAGGGGGGCTGAGTAGTGGTTGCCTGGGGGAGAGGAAGACCAGACAGACAGAGAGACAGAGACAGACAGACAGACAGACAGACAGACAGACAGACAGACAGACAGACAGACAGACAGACAGACAGACAGACAGACAGACAGACAGACAGACAGACAGACAGACAGACAGACAGACAGACAGTAGTGTAGTAACAGCTGCTGCTGCTGTTTAGGGGAACAGAGTGTTCTAGGCAGGAACATGAAAGGGAAGGATGGAAGGGAGGGAGGTTTGGGATATACAGTCCAGCCTGTCTCACAGCCAGTCCGGGGGTTGTGGGTCACCCTAACTTCCTCTAGCTGATCCTGGATCAGGACCTGTTGTTCCAACCCAACAACTCACTGTCAGAACACTAGTAACTATCCATTAGAGCACCAGTACCCACCAGACAACATCAGGACACCAGTAACTACCAGACAACATCAGGACACCAGTAACTACCAGACAACATCAGGACACCAGTAACTACCAGACAACATCAGGACCAGTAACTACCAGACAACATCAGGACACCAGTAACTACCAGACAACATCAGGACACCCACCAGACAACATAACAGTAACTACCAGACAACATCAGTAACTACCAGACAACATCAGGACACCAGTAACTACCAGACAACATCAGGACACCAGTAACTACCAGACAACATCAGGACACCAGTAACTACCAGACAACATCAGGACACCAGTAACTACCAGACAACATCAGGACACCAGTAACTACCAGACAACATCAGGACACCAGTAACTACCAAACAACATCAGGACACCAGACAACATCAGGACATCAGGACACCAGTAACTATCCATCAGGACACCAGTAACTATCCATCAGGACACCAGTAACTATCCATCAGGACACCAGTAACTACCAGACAACTCAGGACACCAGTCCATCAGGACACCAGTACCAGACAACATCAGGACACCAGTAACTATCATCAGGACACCAGTAACAACATCAGGACACCAGTAACAAACATCAGGACACCAGTAACTATCCATCAGGGACACCAGACAACATCAGGACACCAGACAACATCAGGACACCAGTAACTATCCATCAGGACACCAGTAACTATCCATCAGGACACCAGTAACTATCCATCAGGACACCAGTAACTATCCATCAGGACACCAGTAACTATCCATCAGGACACCAGTAGCTATCCATCAGGACACCAGTACCCACCAAACAACATCAGGACACCAGAAAACATCAGGACACCAGTAACTACCAGACAACATCAGGACACCAGTAACTATCCATCAGGACACCAGTAACTATCCATCAGGACACCAGTAACTATCCATCAGGACACCAGTAGCTATCCATCAGGACACCAGTAACTATCCATCAGGACAACTAATCCATCAGGACCAGACAACCAGTAACTAGTAACCATCAGGACACCAGTCAGGACACCAGTAGCTATCCATCAGGACACCAGTGGCCATATCAGAGTGGCCTATCACCAGTAGCTATCCATCAGGACAGTGACCTATCAGAGTGGCCTATCAGAGTGGCCTATCAGAGTGGCCTGTCAGAGTGGCCTGTCAGAGTGGCCTATCAGAGTGGCCTATCAGAGTGGCCTATCAGAGTGGCCTATCAGAGTGGCCTATCAGAGTGGCCTATCAGAGTGGCCTGTCAGAGTGGCCTATCAGAGTGGCCTATCAGAGTGGCCTATCAGAGTGGCCTATCAGAGTGGCCTATCAGAGTGGAGAAAAACATTGGAGAAAATGCATCCTATAATATTTGAACATGTAAATAGCTGTTCTATCATTCAGCCTACAGTAGGAGCCAACGTGTGGTGTTCAATGTTAGTTTTACATTCCATGAGACTTTTGAAAGAAAAAAACATGCCGAGCTTTGACCGTAACCCGTTAATCCACTTGTCCTTCAGACAAGACGGTGACTGGAAATGTTGTTGAGTTGTTTGATGCCAGAAACCACTTCACAAAATAAAATGCCTTATTATTCAATACCATTATTACAAGAGAATCAGACATATATGCTCCCCTCTGCCTATTGACTACTTATCTTATTCAAGCCTGTCTCGAAATACAGCACTGCCCCTTTAAGACAACAAAAAGGTCTTTGCCTGTCGTGGGATATTAATAACCAAAAGGAGATCAAGACGATCAAACTTTAGTGTAGCTGGTCAACAATCACCCGGAAGTGATCGCTGAGAACCCACAATCACCCGGAAGTGATCGCTGAGAACCCACAATCACCCGGAAGTGATCGCTGAGAACCCACAATCACCCGGAAGTGATCGCTGAGAACCCACAATCACCCGGAAGTGATCGCTGAGAACCCACAATCACCCGGAAGTGATCGCTGAGAACCCACAATCACCCGGAAGTGATCGCTGAGAACCCACAATCACCCGGAAGTGATCGCTGAGAACCCACAATCACCCGGAAGTGATTGCTGAGAACCCACAATCACCCGGAAGTGATCGCTGAGAACCCACAATCACCCGGAAGTGATCGCTGAGAACCAGGGTCATCATTATACAGGGTCATCTTCTCAGTTTGCCACTCCATAACACACAGATACTAATGCAACATGGGACACTGGGTCCTCCTCACAAGTCTAGTGTTCATCTGCGTGTGGGAGAGAAACTGGAGGGATGGTTCACCTGGCCCTGGTAGACATGCCAGCATTTCCCAGACACTAATCATTCAATGGAAAATCAGGCAGTAGGGTTTTATCACCAGGCCATCTTATATCAATTGCCAGCGTTAAGCCCCAGAGGCCCAACTCAGTCACACAGACACAGATGAGAGAGTACTAATCAAAGCTATTTGATGCATAAACAGTATTAAAACATAATCTTTTAATTTTCTACCGTACAGTGGGGCAAAAAAAAGTATTTAGTCAGCCACAAATTGTGCAAGTTCTCCAAGTTGAAAGTCCGTGTTGCCCAGCAACAGGCCAAAAACATCACTGCTCTATAGGAGATCTGCATGGAGGAATGGGCCAAAATACCAGCAACAGTGTGTGGAAACTTTGTGAAGACTTACAGAAAACGTTTGACCTCTGTCATTGCCAACAAAGGGTATATAACAAAGTATTGAGATAAACTTTTGTTATTGACCAAATACTTATTTTCCACCATAATTTGCAAATAAATTAATTAAAAATCCTACAATGTGATTTTCTGGATTTTTTTTTCTCATTTTGTCTGTCATAGTTGAAGTGTACCTATGATGAAAATTACAGGCCTCTCTCATCTTTTTAAGTGGGAGAACTTGCACAATTGGTTGCTGACTAAATACTTTTTTGCCCCACTGTATGTGCACTTAGATGAGGGCATGGAAGAAAATGACTATTAAAGTGTGTGAATAGGGGCTTGTTTACATGTAGTTATGCTGTTGTTAAACAGTATGTGATGTACGTAACAATGAAAAAAGAGCTTCCATTCTCCCAGCACACATGAACAATAGGCCGAGACCCACTTGTAGGGAGAAGCATGGATTCGTTCCAAAGAGCAGTTCTCAATCAGCACAGAGAGATGTGGATGTTAATCCTCTTCTCTCGTCTCCTCTCCTATCCACTCTTCTCCTCTCCTCTCCTCTCCTATCCCCTCTTCTCTTCTCATCTCCTCACCTATCCCTTCTTCCCTCCTCTCCTATCCCCTCTTCTCCTCTCCTCACTTATCTCCTCTTCTTCTCTCCTCTTCTATCTCCTTTTCTCCTCTCTATCCCTTCTCCTCTTCTATCTCCTTTTCTCTCCTCTCCTCTCCCCTCTCCTCTCCTCTCCTCTCCTCTCCTCTCTCTCCTCTCCTCCTCCTCTCCTCTCCTCTCCTCTCCTCTCCTCTCCTCTCCTCTCCTCTCCTCTCCTCTCCCCTCTCCTCTCCTCTCCTCTCCTCTCCTCTCTCCTCTCTCTCCTCTCCTCTCCTCTCCTCCCTCTCTCTCTCTCCTCTCCTCTCCTCCTCTCCTCTCCTCTCCTATCCTCTCTTCTCCTCTCCTCTCCCTCTCCTCTCTCTCCTCTCCTCTCCTCCCCTCCTCTCCTCTCCTCTCCTCCTCTCCTCTCCCTCTCCTCTCCTCTCCTCTCCTCTCCCCTCTCCTCTCCTCTCCTCTCCTCTCCTCTCCTCTCCTCTCCTCTCCTCTCCTCTCCTCTCCTCTCTTCTCCTCTCTTCTCCTCTCCTCTCCTCTCCTCTCTCTCTCCTCTCCTTCCTCTCCTCTCCTCTCCTCCTCTCCTCTCCTCTCCTCTCCTCTCCTCTCCTCTCCTCTCCTCTCCTCTCCTCTCCTCTCCTCTCCTGTCCTGTCCTGTCCTGTCCTGTCCTGTCCTGTCCTCCTCTCCTCTCCTCTCCTATCCCCTCTTCTCCTCTCCTCTCCCATCCCCTCTTCTCCTCTCCTCTCCCATCCCCTCTTCTCCTCTCCTCTCCTATCCCCTCTTCTCCTGTCCTCCCCTCTTCTCCCCTAACTTCTCAATTAAAGACATGCCCTGAAGCCATCCATCCAAAATTCAATATAGTACACCAAGCCAAACCCAGTTTGACTAGAGTACAAAGAGATCAGCAAAAAAATGAAAGGCATTAACATTATTAAGAATGTCTTAAATCAACTGTAATGTAATATAATATGAAATATGAAACTCCTTTTCCCCAAGATCAGAAACAAGCCAGTCAGCATTCAGCCAGTCAGTTGTTACACCAGCCAGCATTCAGCCAGTCAGTTGAGTTATACCAGCCAGCATTCAGACAGTCAGTTGTTACACCAGCCAGCATTCAGACAGTCAGTTGAGTTATAATAGCCAGCATTCAGCCATTCAGTTGAGTTATACCAGCCAGCATTCAGACAGTCAGTTGAGTTATACCAGCCAGCATTCAGACAGTCAGTTGAGTTATACCAGCCAGCATTCAGACAGTCAGTTGAGTTATACCAGCCAGCATTCAGACAGTCAGTTGAGTTATACCAGCCAGCATTCAGACAGTCAGTTGAGTTATACCAGCCAGCATTCAGACAGTCAGTTGAGTTATACCAGCCAGCATTCAGACAGTCAGTTGAGTCAGTTGAGTTATACCAGCCAGCATTCAGACAGTCAGTTGAGTTATACCAGCCAGCATTCAGACAAGTTGAGTTATACCAGCCAGCAAAGTCAGTTGAAATTAAGCCAGCATTCAGAAGCTGTACAGCCAGCATTACAGTCAGTTATTAACCAGGGCTTTGATTCATAGACAGTCAGTTAAAGCTAACACAACATGATGCCCAGTCACCTTATTAATTCAGCCAGCATTACTGAGATAAGCATTGCAGTTAAAGCATTCAGCCAGTCAGTTGAGTTATACCAGCAGGATTCACCTTTTGTTTTCAAGTCAAGTTATACCAGCCAGCAAAAATGATAAAATGCATAAGAAATATGCTTCAGACAGTCGTCAGCCATCAGTTGTTATACCAGCCAGCATTCAGACAGCTCTTCTCCACATTCAGACCGATGGCATTCACAGATATACCAGCCAGAATTCACAAATGGGCCTTTCCAGCAGCAGACAGCGTTGTGTGATGCAGAGCATTCAGACAGCTACTGAGCATTGTGACTGATGCTGAGCTACTGAGCAGCCAGTGACGGATGCTGAGCTACTGAGCATTGTGACGGATGCTGAGCTGACTGAGCGTTGTGACGGATGCTGAGCATTCAGAGCATTGTGACTGATGCCAGCTACTGAGCATTGTGACTGATGCTCAGCTACTGAGCATTATGACTGATGCCAGCAGCTCACTGAGCATTGTGACTGATGCTGAGCTACTGAGCAGTTGTGACTGATGCTGAGCATTCAGACAGCAGTTGAGTGATGCTGAGCCTGAGCATTGTGACGGATGCAGTTGTTATACCTGAGCCACTGATGCAGACTTGAGTGACTGATGCTGAGCTACTGAGCATTGCCAGACTGATGCTGAGCTACCAGCCAGCATTGTGACTGAGCTGAGCTACTGAGCATTGTGACTGATGCTGAGCTACTGAGCATTGTGACTGATGCTGAGCTACCAGCATTGTTGTGAGCTATGAGCAGCCAGGATGCTGAGCTACTGAGAGTTGTGACTGATGCTGAGCTACATTCAGCATTGTGACTGATGCTGAGCTACTGAGCATTGTGACGGATGCTGAGCTACTGAGCATTGTGACAGGATGCAGAGCTACTGAGCGTTGTGACTGATGCTGAGCTCAGACTGAGCATTGTGACTGATGCTGAGCTACTGAGCATACTGAGCATGCGAGCATTGTGACTGATGCTGAGCTACTGAGCATTGTGACGGATGCTGAGCTACTGAGCATTGTGACTGATGCTGAGCTACTGAGCATTGTGACTGATGCTGAGCTACTGAGCATTGTGACTGATGCTGAGCTACTGAGCATTGTGACTGATGCTGAGCTATTCAGCATTGTGACGGATGCTGAGCTACTGAGCATTGTGACTGATGCTGAGCTGCTGAGCTATGCTGCTACAGCATTGTGACTGATGCTGAGCTACTGAGCATTGTGACGGATGCTGAGCTACTGAGCATTGTGACTGATGCTGAGCTACTGAGCATGACGGATGCTGAGCTACTGAGCATTGTGACTGATGCTGAGCTGAGCTGCTGAGCTACTGAGCATTGTGACTGATGCTGAGCTACTGAGCATTGTGACTGATGCTGAGCTACTGAGCATTGTGACTGATGCTGAGCTACTGAGCATTGTGACTGATGCTGAGCTACTGAGCATTGTGACTGATGCTGAGCTAGCTGTGACGGATGCTGAGCTACTGAGCATTGTGACGGATGCTGAGCTACTGAGCATTGTGACGGATGCTGAGCTACTGAGCATTGTGACGGATGCTGAGCTACTGAGCATTGTGACTGATGCTGAGCTACTGAGCATTGTGACGGATGCTGAGCTACTGAGCGTTGTGACTGATGCTGAGCTACTGAGCATTGTGACGGATGCTGAGCTACTGAGCATTGTGACGGATGCTGAGCTACTGAGCATTGTGACTGATGCTGAGCTACTGAGCTACTGAGCATTGTGACTGATGCTGAGCTACTGAGCATTGTGACTGATGATGCTGAGCTACTGAGCATTGTGACTGATGCTGAGCTACTGAGCATTGTGACTGATGCTGAGCTACTGTTGTGACTGATGCATTGTGACTGATGCTGAGCTACTGAGCGTTGTGACGGATGCTGAGCTACTGAGCGTTGTGACGGATGCTGAGCTACTGAGCATTGTGACTGATGCTGAGCTACTGAGCGTTGTGACTGATGCTGAGCTACTGAGCGTTGTGACGGATGCTGAGCTACTGAGCATTGTGACGGATGCTGAGCTACTGAGCATTGTGACTGATGCTGAGCTACTGAGCATTGTGACGGATGCTGAGCTACTGAGCATTGTGACGGATGCTGAGCTACTGAGCGTTGTGACTGATGCTGAGCTACTGAGCACGGATGCTGACGGATGCTGAGCTACTGAGCATTGTGACGGATGCTGAGCTACTGAGCATTGTGACGGATGCTGAGCTACTGAGCATTGTGACGGATGCTGAGCTACTGAGCATTGTGACTGATGCTGAGCTACTGAGCATTGTGACGGATGCTGAGCTACTGAGCATTGTGAGCATTGTGGATGCTGAGCTACTGAGCATTGTGACTGATGCTGGATGCTGAGCTACTGAGCATTGTGACTGATGCTGAGCTACTGAGCATTGTGACGGATGCTGAGCTACTGAGCATTGTGACTGATGCTGAGCTACTGAGCATTGTGACGGATGCTGAGCTACTGAGCATTGTGACGGATGCTGAGCTACTGAGCGTTGTGACTGATGCTGAGCTACTGAGCGTTGTGACTGATGCTGAGCTACTGAGCATTGTGACGGATGCTGAGCTACTGAGCATTGTGACGGATGCTGAGCTACTGAGCATTGTGACTGATGCTGAGCTACTGAGCATTGTGACTGATGCTGAGCTACTGAGCATTGTGACTGATGCTGAGCTACTGAGCATTGTGACTGATGCTGAGCTACTGAGCGTTGTGACTGATGCTGAGCTACTGAGCATTGTGACGGATGCTGAGCTACTGAGCATTGTGACTGATGCTGAGCTACTGAGCATTGTGACTGATGCTGAGCTACTGAGCATTGTGACTGATGCTGAGCTACTGAGCATTTGACTGATGCTGACTGATGCTGAGCTACTGAGCATTGTGACGGATGCTGAGCTACTGAGCATTGTGACTGATGCTGAGCTACTGAGCATTGTGATGCTGATGCTGAGCTACTGAGAGCATTGTGACTGATGCTGAGCTACTGAGCATTGTGACTGATGCTGAGCTACTGAGCGTTGTGACTGATGCTGAGCTACTGAGCGTTGTGACTGATGCTGAGCTACTGATGGTTGTGACGGATGCTGAGCTACTGAGCGTTGTGACGGATGCTGAGCTACTGAGCATTGTGACGGACGCTGAGCTACAGAGCATTGTGACTGATGCTGAGCTACTGAGCATTGTGACGGATGCTGAGCTACTGAGCATTGTGACTGATGCTGAGCTACTGAGCGGATGCTTGTGACTGATGCTGAGCTACTGAGCATTGTGACTGATGCTGAGCTACTGAGCGTTGTGACTGATGCTGAGCTACTGAGCATTGTGACTGATGCTGAGCTACTGAGCATTTGTGACTGATGCTGAGCTACTGAGCATTGTGACGGATGCTGAGCTACTGAGCGTTGTGACGGATGCTGAGCTACTGAGCGTTGTGACTGATGCTGAGCTACTGAGCATTGTGACGGATGCTGAGCTACTGAGCGTTGTGACTGATGCTGAGCTACTGAGCATTGTGACGGATGCTGAGCTACTGAGCATTGTGACGGATGCTGAGCCTTTTCTTGTTGTGCCAGCCAGCCTACATTATTTCTCAGGTCCTTTTCTCGTTGTGCCAGCCAGCCTACTTTTCTGTGGTAAAACAAAAGATCAACTTTAAGTAAAACGTTTTGACAGTATTGGAGAAAAAAAACATCCCGAGGCTATTTTCCAAATACCCCCCAGGAGTAGAAGGTATAAACTGTATACTGCCCAAGCCTACGGCAAATTGTTGTTTTTTGATTGGTCAAGGTTATGATTCTGTGACTGTCTGATTGGTCCAAGGTGAGGCGTGACATGGTTCCCAATCAGAGGCAGTTTTTTAACGTTGTCTCTGATTGGGGATCATATTTAGGTAGCCATTTTCCCTTTTGTGTTTGTGGGTTCTTGGTTTCTATGTTTAGTTGCCTGTCTGCACTACTCATATTAGCGTCACGGTTCGTTTTGTTATTTAGTTTGTTTGTTCAGTGTTTCATTCTTAAATATGTACGCATAACACCCTGCACCTTGGTCTCCTTACGATCGTGATAATATGGAGGGGGGGGGGGGATCCATACTGGGACATATTGCATGAATGGATGGATGCTATACCGATCAATGGAACAATACGTTTCTAACATTAATGTGCACCAGGGTATTTATTAATGATTCTTTAAACTACTTCTACTAGTTTGATGCTTGTATATATTTGTTATTAATCTCCCTTATTAGCAGACTTTCTAAAATTTCAAACCTTTCTCTAGTAAAGGCGACTTATTGTAATGAAGGATATCAGCTTAATGCCTGTGATAAGTGATCGGTACTGTCGGTGTCGATCATTTTAGCTTTAGTGTCCAACCTCTACTGTGCGGGTGTGGATATCTATCAAAGTTGGTGGACAGCAGCGGCCAAACGTTTTCCCGAGGGAGGAAGGAAGGAAGGGAGAGAGGGTTGGAGGTAGAGAGAGAGAGGGAGAGAGAGAGGGAGATGGAGAGGTAGAGAGAGAGGGAGATAGAGAGGGAGAGGTAGAGAGAGGGAGAGGTAGAGAGAGAGAGGGAGATAGAGAGGGCGATAGAGAGGGAGAGAGGGAGATAGAGAGGGCGATAGAGAGGGAGGGAGGTAGAGAGAGAGAGGGAGAGAGGTAGAGAGGGAGGGAGGTAGAGAGGGAGGGAGGTAGAGAGGGAGGGAGGTAGAGAGAGGGAGATAGAGAGGGAGGGAGGTAGAGAGAGGGGAGAGAGAGAGGGAGGGAGGTAGAGAGAGGGAGAGAGAGAGAGAGGGAGGGAGGTAGAGAGAGGGAGAGAGAGAGAGAGAGGGAGGGAGGTAGAGAGAGAGAGGGAGAGAGAGAGAGAGGGAGATAGAGAGGGCGATAGAGAGGGAGAGAGGGAGATAGAGAGGGCGATAGAGAGGGAGGGAGGTAGAGAGAGAGAGGGAGATAGAGAGAGGGAGGGAGGTAGAGAGGGAGAGAGAGAGAGAGAGAGGGAGGGAGAGAGAGGAGGAGAGAGAGAGAGGGAGGGAGGTAGAGAGAGGGAGAGAGAGGGAGGGAGGTAGAGAGAGGGAGAGAGAGAGAGGGAGGTAGAGAGAGGAGAGAGAGAGGGAGGGAGGGAGATAGAGGGCGATAGAGAGGGAGGGAGGTAGAGGGAGAGAGGGAGGGAGGGAGGTAGAGGGAGAGAGGGAGGGAGGGAGGTAGAGGGAGAGAGAGAGAGAGGGAGATAGAGAGGGAGGGAGGTAGAGAGAGGGAGATAGAGCTGGAGGGAGGTAGAGAGATAGAGAGAGAGCACACTCCTCCAGAATATAACATCACACATCAACTGCTGTAACCTTTTAGGTTGTCTCAACAGAGATGCCCAGAGGAACCACATGAGGCTCTCTCTCTCTCTCTCTCTCTCTCTCTCTCTCTCTCTCTCTCTCTCTCTCTCCTCTCCCTCACAAATCTTGCTGCTGTGATGGCACACTGTGGAATTTCACCCAGTAGATATGGGAGTTTTTCGAAATTGGATTTGTTTTCGATTTTTTTGTGGATCTCTGTAATCTGAGGGAAATATATCTCTCTAATATGGTTATACATTGGGCAGGAGGTTAGGAAGTGCAGCTCAGTTTCCACCTCACTTTGTGGGCAGTGAGCACATAGCCTGTCTTCTCTTGAGAGCCATGTCTGTCTACGGTGGCCTTTCTCAATAGTAAGGCTATGCTCACTGAGTCTGTACATAGTCAAAGCTTTCCTTAAGTTTGGGTCAGTTACCTGGATACCTAGTTACCTGGTTCTCTCTCCTGATGTCTCTCTCTCTCTCTCTCTCTCTCTCTCTCTCTCTCTCTCTCACTTCTCTCCCCATCTCCCTCTCGCTCCCTAAAGTACAAAAGGAAAATAAATAAGCATCTCTCTCTCCTCTGTTCCCCCAACCCTCTCCCTCCCTCTCTCTCTCTAGTTGCTCTCCATCTCTCTCTTTCTCTCTGGCCTCTGTTCCCCCAAATCTCGCTGCTCTCTCTCTTAGTTCCTCTCCATCTCTCTCTTTCTCTCTCTCCTCTGTTCCCCCAACCCTCTCCCTCCCTCTCTCTCTCTTAGTTCCTCTCCTCTAATCTCTCTCTCTCCTCTGTTCCCCCAACCCTCTCCCTCCCTCTCTCTCTCTTAGTTCCTCTGTAAAGACAAAGGAATGTCATATTATATTATATACAGTGTTGTGCCAAAAGGGAAAATAAATCTCTCTCTTTCTCTCTCTCCTCTGTTCCCCCAACCCTCTCCCTCCCTCTCTCTCTCTTAGTTCCTCTCCATCTCTCTCTTTCTCTCTCTCCTCTGTTCCCCCAACCCTCTCCCTCCCTCTCTCTCTCTTAGTTCCTCTCTCTCTCTCTTTCTCTCTCTCCTCTGTTCCCCCAACCCTCTCCCTCCCTCTCTCTCTCTTAGTTCCTCTCCATCTCTCTCTTTCTCTCTCTCCTCTGTTCCCCCAACCCTCTCCCTCCCTCTCTCTCTCTTAGTTCCTCTCCATCTCTCTCTCTCTCTCTCCTCTGTTTCCCCCAACCCTCTCCCTCCCTCTCTCTCTCTTAGTTCCTCTCCATCTCTCTCTTTCTCTCTCTCCTCTGTTCCCCCAACCCTCTCCCTCCCTCTCTCTCTCTTAGTTCCTCTCCATCTCTCTCTCTCTCTCTCATTTCTCTCCCCATCTCCCTCTCGCTCCCTCTCTCTCTCTTAGTTCCTCTCCATCTCTCTCTCTTTCTCTCTCTCCTCTGTTCCCCCAACCCTCTCCCTCCCTCTCTCTCTCTTAGTTCCTCTCCATCTCTCTCTTTCTCTCTCTCCTCTGTTCCCCCAACCCTCTCCCTCCCTCTCTCTCTCTTAGTTCCTCTCCATCTCTCTCTTTCTCTCTCTCCTCTGTTCCCCCAACCCTCTCCCTCCCTCTCTCTCTCTTAGTTCCTCTCCATCTCTCTCTTTCTCTCTCTCCTCTGTTCCCCCAACCCTCTCCCTCCCTCTCTCTCTCTTAGTTCCTCTCCATCTCTCTCTTTCTCTCTCTCCTCTGTTCCCCCAACCCTCCCTCTCCCCTCTCTCTCTCTTAGTTCCTCTCCATCTCTCTCTCTCTCTCTCTCTCTCTCACTTCTCTCCCCATCTCCCTCTCGCTCCCTCTCTCTCTCTTAGTTCCTCTCCATCTCTCTCTTTCTCTCTCTCCTCTGTTCCCCCAACCCTCTCCCTCCCTCTCTCTCTCTTAGTTCCTCTCCATCTCTCTCTTTCTCTCTCTCCTCTGTTCCCCCAACCCTCTCCCTCCCTCTCTCTCTCTTAGTTCCTCTCCATCTCTCTCTCACTTCTCTCCCCATCTCCCTCTGCTCCCTCTCTCTCTCTTAGTTCCTCTCCATCTCTCTCTTTCTCTCTCTCCTCTGTTCCCCCAACCCTCTCCCTCCCTCTCTCTCTTAGTTCCTCTCCATCTCTCTCTCACTTCTCTCCCCATCTCCCTCTCGCTCCCTCTCTCTCTCTTAGTTCCTCTCCATCTCTCTCTTTCTCTCTCTCCTCTGTTCCCCCAACCCTCTCCCTCCCTCTCTCTCTCTTAGTTCCTCTCCATCTCTCTCTTTCTCTCTCTCCTCTGTTCCCCCAACCCTCTCCCTCCCTCTCTCTCTCTTAGTTCCTCTCCTCTCTCTCTCTCTCTCTCCTCTGTTCCCCCAACCCTCTCCCTCCCTCTCTCTCTCTTAGTTCCTCTCCATCTCTCTCTTTCTCTCTCTCCTCTGTTCCCCCAACCCTCTCCCTCCCTCTCTCTCTCTTAGTTCCTCTCCATCTCTCTCTTTCTCTCTCTCCTCTGTTCCCCCAACCCTCTCCCTCCCTCTCTCTCTCTTAGTTCCTCTCCATCTCTCTCTCTCTTCTCTCCCCATCTCCCTCTCGCTCCCTCTCTCTCTCTTAGTTCCTCTCCATCTCTCTCTTTCTCTCTCTCCTCTGTTCCCCCAACCCTCTCCCTCCCTCTCTCTCTCTTAGTTCCTCTCCTCTCTCTCTCTCTCTCCTCTGTTCCCCCAACCCTCTCCCTCCCTCTCTCTCTCTTAGTTCCTCTCCATCTCTCTCTTCTCTCTCTCTCCTCTGTTCCCCCAACCCTCTCCCTCCCTCTCTCTCTCTTAGTTCCTCTCCATCTCTCTCTTTCTCTCTCTCCTCTGTTCCCCCAACCCTCTCCCTCCCTCTCTCTCTCTTAGTTCCTCTCATCTCTCTCTTTCTCTCTCTCCTCTGTTCCCCCAACCCTCTCCCTCCCTTCTCTCTCTTAGTTCCTCTCCATCTCTCTCTCTCTCTCTCCTTCTCTCCCCATCTCCCTCTCGCTCCCTCTCTCTCTCTTAGTTCCTCTCCATCTCTCTCTTTCTCTCTCTCCTCTGTTCCCCCAACCCTCTCCCTCCCTCTCTCTCTCTTAGTTCCTCTCCATCTCTCTCTCTCTGTTCCCCCAACCCTCTCCCTCCCTCTCTCTCTCTTAGTCCCTCTCTCTCTCTTGTTCCAACCTCCATCTCTCCCTCTCTCTCTCTAGTTCCTCCTCTGTGTCCCCAACCCCAACCCCTCCCCCCCTCTCTCTCTTAGTTCCTCTCCCTCTCTCTCTCTCTCTCCTCTGTTCCCCCAACCCTCTGCCTAATAAAACAGTTTCTCTGTTGAATTTATTGCAGTATCGATCCCTGTGTCAATCTACGCAGGAATACATTAACATGTTATGGCACTGTGGTGATGCCACCTCAGATAGTGTGACATGGCACTGTGGTGATGCCACCTCAGATAGTGTGACATGGACTGTGGTGATGCCACCTCAGATAGTGTGACATGGCACTGTGGTGATGCCACCTCAGATAGTGTGACATGGCACTGTGGTGATGCCACCTCAGATAGTGTGACATGGCACTGTGGTGATGCCACCTCAGATAGTGTGACATGGACTGTGGTGATGCCACCTCAGATAGTGTGACATGGACTGTGGTGATGCCACCTCAGATAGTGTGACATGGACTGTGGTGATGCCACCTCAGATAGTGTGACATGGACTGTGGTGATGCCACCTCAGATAGTGTGACATGGCACTGTGGTGATGCCACCTCAGATAGTGTGACATGGCACTGTGGTGATGCCACCTCAGATAGTGTGACATGGCTCTGTGGTGATGCCACCTCAGATAGTGTGACATGGCACTGTGGTGATGCCACCTCAGATAGTGTGACATGGACTGTGGTGATGCCACCTCAGATAGTGTGACATGGCTCTGTGGTGATGCCACCTCAGATAGTGTGACATGGACTGTGGTGATGCCACCTCAGATAGTGTGACATGGCACTGTGGTGATGCCACCTCAGATAGTGTGACATGGCTCTGTGGTGATGCCACCTCAGATAGTGTGACATGGCACTGTGGTGATGCCACCTCAGATAGTGTGACATGGACTGTGGTGATGCCACCTCAGATAGTGTGACATGGACTGTGGTGATGCCACCTCAGATAGTGTGACATGGACTGTGTGATGCCACCTCAGATAGTGTGACATGGACTGTGGTGATGCCACCTCAGATAGTGTGATGCCACCTCAGATAGTGTGACATGGCTCTGTGGTGATGCCACCTCAGATAGTGTGACATGGCACTGTGATGATGCCACCTCAGATAGTGTGACATGGACTGTGGTGATACCACCTCAGATAGTGTGATGCCAACTCAGATAGTGTGACATGGCACTGTGGTGATACCACCTCAGATAGTGTGACATGGCACTGTGGTGATGCCACCTCAGATAGTGTGATGCCACCTCAGATAGTGTGACATGGCTCTGTGGTGATGCCACCTCAGATAGTGTGACATGGCACTGTGATGATGCCACCTCAGATAGTGTGACATGGACTGTGGTGATACCACCTCAGATAGTGTGACATGGCACTGTGGTGATGCCACCTCAGATAGTGTGACATGGCACTGTGGTGATGCCACCTCAGATAGTGTGACATGGACTGTGGTGATGCCACCTCAGATAGTGTGACATGGCACTGTGGTGATGCCACCTCAGATAGTGTGACATGGCACTGTGGGATGCCACCTCAGATAGTGTGACATGGACTGTGGTGATACCACCTCAGATAGTGTGACATGGCACTGTGGTGATGCCACCTCAGATAGTGTGACATGGACTGTGGTGATGCCACCTCAGATAGTGTGACATGGCACTGTGGTGATGCCACCTCAGATAGTGTGACATGGCACTGTGGTGATGCCACCTCAGATAGTGTGACATGGACTGTGGTGATGCCACCTCAGATAGTGTGACATGGACTGTGGTGATGCCACCTCAGATAGTGTGACATGGCACTGTGGTGATGCCACCTCAGATAGTGTGACATGGCACTGCGTACCAAACGCCCCCAATGTAACACTTTATATGGAGAGTCGATCTGAAGATGCTCTGCCTACTATCTACAGACTATCAGCAACATATCAACTCCATCCTATTCCCCATCGAGTGCCAGGGCATATAGAGCAATCAAATGGAGGTCACATGGAGGTCAGGGAGGTACCTAGTTACCTGGCTCCCTAGTTACCTGGTCACCTGGTCACCTGGCTACCTAGTTACCTGGTTACCGGGTCACTTCACAACCTAGTTACCTGGCTACCTGGTCACTTGGCTACCTGGGTACCTAGTTACCTGGCTACCTGGTTACCTGGTTACCTAGTTACCTGGTAACCTGGCTACCTAGTTACCTGGCTATCTAGTTACCTGGTTACCTAGTTACCTGGCTACTTAGTTACCTGGCTACCTAGTTACCTGGCTACCTGATTACCTGGTTACTTAGCTACTTGGCTACCTAGTTACCTGGCTACCTGGTCGCCTGGCTACCTGGCTACCTGGCTACCTGGCTACCTGACTACCTGGTTACCTCGCTACCTGGTCACCTAGCTACCTGGTCAACTGGATACCTGGATACCTGGTTACCTGGATACCTGGTTACCTGGATACCTGGTCACCTGGCTACCTGGTTACCAGACTACCTGGTCACCTGGCTACCTGGCTACCTAGTTACCTGGATACCTGGTCACCTGGCTACCTGGTTACCAGGCTACCTGGCTACCTGGTTACCTGGCTACCTGGTCACCTGGCTACCTGGTTACCTGGTTACCTGGCTACCTGGTCACCCGGCAACCTGGCTACCTGGTTACCTGGCTACCTGGTCACCTGGCTACCTGGTTACCTGGATACCTGGTTACCTGGCTACCTGGTTACCTGGTTACCTGGCTACCTGGTCACCTGGCTACCTGGTCACCTGGCTACCTGGTCACCTGGCTACCTGGTTACCTGGTTACCTGGCTACCTGGTTACCTGGCTACCTGGTTACCTGGCTACGTGGTTACCTGGCTACCTGGCTACCTGGCTACCTGGTTACCTGGCTACCTGGCTACCTGGTCACCTGGCTACCTGGTTACCTGGCTACCTGGTTACCTGGCTACCTGGTCACCTGGCTACCTGGTTACCTGGCTACCTGGTTACCTGGCTACCTGGTCACCTGGCTACCTGGTCACCTGGCTACCTGGTTACCTGGCTACCTGGTTACCTGGCTACCTGGTCACCTGGCTACCTGGTTACCTAGGCTCGGCCTCTTATGTTGCTGGTCAGAATGGTAGAGGTGATGGCTGATCGTTGTAGAGGACGATGAAGAGGTTTGTGTGTGTGTTCATGTGTACATACGTTATGTATGTGCATCGATGGAAGGTTATTATCACGTAGTGTCCTTGAGTATAATGGTAATCAGATGGTAGTGTAGTTGGCTCTATAATGATCTACACACACAAACACACAGACACACAGACACACACACACTGCTGCATTTTCTGCTGACTCAACCTCTCTCCCTCTCTCTCTCTCTCTCTCTCTCTCTCTCTCTCTCTCTCTCTCTCCTCTCTCTCTCTCTCTCTCTCTCTCCTCTCTCTCTCTCTCTCTCTCTCTCTCTCTCTCTCTCTCTCTCTCTCTCTCCTCTCTCTCTCGCTCTCCATCTCTCTCTCTCTCTCTCTCTCTCATCTCTCTCTCTTTCTCTCTCTCTCTCTCTCTCTCTCTCCCGATCTCCATCTCCATATCTCTCTCCCTCTCTCTCTTCTCTCTCTTTATCCTTCCCTCTCTCATTTCTAAATAACCTTATCGCGTCTCTCCATTACTTTATTTTTACGACATGGTATTAGAATACCCAGCCTGCCATGCAGCCACTACACTACACATCCCATACTGGAGATAGACACTACAGTACACCTCCCATACTGTAGATAGACACTACACTACACCTCCCATACTGTAGATAGACACTACACTACACCTCCCATACTGTAGATAGACACTACACTACAGTACACCTCCCATACTGTAGATAGACACTACACTACACCTCCCATACTGTAGATAGACACTACACTACACCTCCCATACTGTAGATAGACACTACACTACAGTACACCTCCCATACTGTAGATAGACACTACACTACACCTCCCATACTGGAGATAGACACTAAACTACACCTCCCATACTGTAGATAGACACTACACTACACCTCCCATACTGGAGATAGACACTACACTACACCTCCCATACTGTAGATAGACACTACATACTGTAGATAAACACTACACTACACCTCCCATACTGTAGATAGACACTACACTACACCTCCCATACTGTAGATAGACACTACACTACACCTCCCATACTGTAGATAGACACTACACTACACCTCCCATACTGTAGATAGACACTACACTACACTACACTACACTACACTACACCTCCCATACTGTAGATAGACACTACACTACACCTCCCATACTGTAGATAGACACTACACTACACCTCCCATACTGTAGATAGACACTACACTACACTACACTTCCCATACTGTAGATAGACACTACACTACACTTCCCATACTGTAGATCCTACACTACACTACACTTCCCATACTGGAGATAGACACTACACTACACTTCCCATACTGAGATAGACACTACACTACACTTCCCATACTGTAGATAGACACTACACTACACTTTATATACTACAGATATACACTACAGTACACAT
>NW_024608504.1:42500-65038 GCF_018296145.1 Oncorhynchus tshawytscha
GGTTTGTTGTTGTGGGGTCTAGTTTAGTCCCACATGGCCTAACATACTGACTATAGTGAGGGTTTGTTGTTGTGTTGTGGGGTCTAGTTTAGTCCCACATGGCCTAACATACTGACTATAGTGAGGGTTTGTTTTGTTGTGGGGTCTAGTTTTGTACCACATGGCCTGACGTACTGTCTATAGTGGGGGTTTGTTGTTGTGGGGCTTAGTTTAGATGAAGCCAATCTTTCCTCCACTTTCAGCCAGGAGAGATTGACATTCATATTATTAATATTAGCTCTCTGTGTACATCCAAGGGCCAGCCGTGCTGCCCTGTCCTGAGCCAATTGCAATTTTCCTAAGTCCTTTTTTGTGGCTCCTGACCTCAAGACTAAACAGCAGTCAAGGTGTGACAAAACTAGGGCCTGTAGGACCTGCCTTGCTGATCGTTTTGTTAAAACTACTTCAGGATCGGTGTCCCTTCCACGGGACGGTTGAGCTAACGTAGGCTAATGAGATTAGCATGAGGTTGTAAGTAACAAGAACATTTCTCAGGACAGAGACATATCTGATATTGGCAGAAATCTTAAATTATTGTTTATCTAACTGCACTGTCCAATTTACATTAGCTATTACAGTGAAATAGTTGTTTGAGAAGAGTGCACAGTTTTGAGCATGAAAAGATATGAATAAACATATTAGGCACATGGGGGCAGTCATGATACAACATTTTGAACAGAAATGCAATGGTTCATTGGATCAGACTAAAACGTTGCACCTACACTGCTGCCATCTAGTGGCCACGATCTACATTGCACCTGTGTTGGAATAAGACATTATGGCCTTTCTGTTGCATTTCAAAGGTAATGGTACAGAAAAATACAAAAAAACTGTTGTTTTTTTCTTTGTATTTTCTTCTACCAGATCTAATGTGTTATATTCTGCTACATTCATTTCACATTTCCACAAACTTCAAAGTGTTTCCTTTCAAATGGTACCAAGAATATGCATATCCTTGCTTCAGGGCCTGAGATACAGGCAGTTAGATTTGGGGATGTCATTTTAGGTCCTGAGATACAGGCAGTTAGATTTGGGGATGTCATTTTAGGCCCTGAGCTACAGGCAGTTAGATTTGGGGATGTCATTTTAGGTCCTGAGCTGCAGGCAGTTAGATTTGGGGATGTCATTTTAGGTCCTGAGCTACAGGCAGTTAGATTTGGGGATGTCATTTTAGGTCCTGAGCTACAGGCAGTTAGATTTGGGGATGTCATTTTAGGTCCTGAGCTACAGGCAGTTAGATTTGGGGATGTCATTTTAGGTCCTGAGCTACAGGCAGTTAGATTTGGGGATGTCATTTTAGGTCCTGAGCTACAGGCAGTTAGATTTGGGGATGTCATTTTAGGTCCTGAGCTACAGGCAGTTAGATTTGGGGATGTCATTTTAGGAGAAAATGGACAAAAAGAGGTCCTGAGCTACAGGCAGTTAGATTTTGAAAATGGACAAAAAGGGTCCGATCCTTCTTTTTTTTGCATTGTTTAAACTGTCATTGTAGGTCCTAGCTATTTCAGGCAGTTAGATTTCACTGTAAGGTAAACATTTCACTTAAGGTCTACGTCTACATTTCACTTAAGATCTAGTCTACATTTCACTGTAAGGGATCTACATTTCACTGTAAGGTCTAGTCTACATTTCACTTTAAGGTCTACGTCTACATTTCACTGTAGGTCTAGGTCTACATTTCACTACATTTCTGTAAGGTCTACATCTACATTTTAAGGTCTACGTCTACATTTCACTTTAAGGTCTCTACGTCTACATTTCACTGTAAGGTCTACATCTACATTTCACTTT
Source organism: Oncorhynchus tshawytscha (assembly GCF_018296145.1). Lineage (NCBI taxonomy): Eukaryota > Metazoa > Chordata > Actinopteri > Salmoniformes > Salmonidae > Oncorhynchus > Oncorhynchus tshawytscha. The sequence continues at coordinate 44,331 of NW_024608504.1, forward strand.
AAGATCTATGTCTACATTTCACTGTAAGGTCTACATCTACATTTCACTTTAAGGTCTACATCTGTTGTATGCGGCACATGTGACTAATACAATTTGATTTGAGCATGTTTGGGATGCTCTGTATCGACGTGTACGACAGCGTGTTTTGAGGTCCCGAGCCAATATTCAGCAACTTCACACAGCCATTTGAAGAGGAGTGAGACAATGTTCCACAGGCCACAATCAACAGCCTGGTCAACTCTATATGAAGGAGTTGTGTCACACTGCATCAGGCAAATGGTTTGTCACACCAGATCCTGACTGGTTTTCTGATCCACTCCTCTACGTTTTTTGTGAAGGTTTCTGTGACCAACAGATGCATATCTGTATTCCCAGTCATGTGACTTCCATAAATTAGAACCTAATGAAATTATTTCAACAGACTGATTTCCTTCTATGAACTGTAAATCGGTAAAAATCTTTGAAATTGTTGCATGTTGCGTTTATATTTTTGTTCAGTATACAGTATTCGTTGTAATATTCATTTGGTATTTTCTGATGGATTCAACTGAAATTGCAACCCTCTTTCTATGGCTTGTGTAAAAAATAGTGATGAAGATGATGTCGTAATACTTCTGACCAGACTTCTATAAAGCCATCCACCGCACTCTGATGATGTCATAAAAACACTGATGATGCTTCTATAAAGCCATGCACCAGATGTCATATGACAAAGCCATCCACCGCACTCTGATGATGTCATACTCTGATGATGTCATACTTCTGATACACTGCTTCTGACCAGACTTCTATAAAGCCATCCACCGCACTCTGATGATGTCATAATACACTGCTTCTGACAGACTGCCATTCTGATGATGTCATAAAACACTGCTTCCAGACTTCTATAAAGCCATCCACCCACTCTGATGATGTCATAATACACTGTTTCTGACCAGACTTCTATAAAGCCATCCACCGCACTCTGATGATGTCATAAAAACACTGCTTCTGACCAGACTTCTATAAAGCCATCCACCGCACTCTGATGATGTCATAAAAACACTGCTTCTGACCAGACTTCTATAAAGCCATCCACCGCACTCTGATGATGTCATAATACACTGCTTCTGACCAGACTTCTATAAAGCCATCCACCGCACTCTGATGATGTCATAATACACTGCTTCTGACCAGACTTCTATAAAGCCATCCACCGCACTCTGATGATGTCATAATACACTGCTTCTGACCAGACTTCTATAAAGCCATCCACCGCACTCTGATGATGTCATAAAAACACTGCTTCTGACCAGACTTCTATAAAGCCATCCACCGCACTCTGATGATGTCATAAAAACACTGCTTCTGACCAGACTTCTATAAAGCCATCCACCGCACTCTGATGATGTCATAAAAACACTGCTTCTGACCAGACTTCTATAAAGCCATCCACCGCACTCTGATGATGTCATAATACACTGCTTCTGACCAGACTTCTATAAAGCCATCCACTGCACTCTGATGAAAAAAAAGGTGCTATGAATGCCTTATCTTAATTTTATCATCCTGTTGTTGCAGGACATTTTCTAGTGAATTCAAGTTTTTTTTTTAAATAACCTAAAAGGCTTCTGAAGTTTGTACTTTCCACTTTAAAATGTCAGACTTGATTTGCCCTGATGGAAAATGTATGAACCAACTACAAAACAAAATGTCCATTCATTATAATCCACATAATAATTAAACATTTCCTGTTGCTGCAGGATTATTTTCCTGCTGTGAGAAACGGGGTCAAATTAAGATCTTACATCTGTATCTAGAACCTCAAAGGGTTCTTCGGCTATCCTCATAAGAGGTCCTCTTAAGAGAACCTTTTGGAGAACCTTTTTAGGTTCGAGGTAGAACCCTTTTGTGTTCCACGTAGAACCCGTAACACAGAGGGTTCTATTTGGAATCCAAAAGGGTTCTACCTGGAACCAAAAAGGATTCTACCTGGAACCTAAAAGGGTTTCGAACTGGAACCAAAAAGGATTCTACCTGGAACCTAAAAGGGTTCTACCTGGAACCTAAAAGGGTTCTAACTGGAACCAAAAAGGATTCTACCTGGAACCTAAAAGGGTTCTGCCTGGAACCTAAAAGGGTTATTGGTATAGCTGAAGAACTGTTTTGGAGCCTGTTTTTCTAAGACTGTGTATATGGGATAGGGTGTCATTTGGGATGCAGCCTTGGTCTTCTGATATGGTTATTTAAACTCTAGGACTATGAACACCGTCCTAATATTGAGTTGCACCTGCTTTTGCCCTCAGAACAGCCTCAGTTTGTCTGGGCTCATGGACCCAACAAGGTGTCGAAAGCGTTCCACAGAGATGCTGGCCCATGTTGACTCCAATGCTTCCCACAGTTGTGTCAAGTTGTCTGGATGTCCTTTGGATGGTGGACCGTTCTTGATTCACTCAGGGAACTGTTGAGCGTGGGAAAAACACAGCAGCGTTGTAGTTCTTAACACACTGAAACCTGTGTGCCACTACCAGACCCTGTTTAAAGACACCTAAATCTTCTGTCTTGCCCCTTCACCCTCTGAATGGCACACAGACACAATCCATGTCTCAAGGCTTGAGAAATATCCTTTAAACCGTCTCCTCCCCTTCATCTACAGGTGACATCAATAAGGGATCATAACTTTCACCTGGATTCACCTGGTCAGTCTATGTCATGGAAGGAGCAGGTGTTCCTAATGTTTTGTCCAGTCAGTGTAAGTTCTGGAGACTAGGCCAGAGATGATTCCCCTGGTCAGTCTATGTCATGGAAGGAGCAGATGTACCTAATGTTTTGTCCAGTCAGTGTAAGTTCTGGAGACTAGGCCAGAGATGATTCCCCTGGTCAGTCTATGTCATGGAAGGAGCAGGTGTTCCTAATGTTTTGTCCAGTCAGTGTAAGTTCTGGAGACTAGCCCAGAGATGATTCCCCTGCTCAGTCTATGTCATGGAAGGAGCAGGTGTTCCTAATGTTTTGTCCAGTCAGTGTAAGTTCTGGAGACTAGGCCAGAGATGATTCCCCTGGTCAGTCTATGTCATGGAAGGAGCAGATGTTCCTAAAGTTTTGTCCAGAGCTGATCTAAGGAGGTGACAGCATCTGGAAATGACATTGAGCTCTGTGATGTGATGTCAATAGGAGTCAAGGCCCACACTGGGTGGAATTTGAGAGGAGAGAGAGGGGCTATGTGTCCAGCCAGACTATTCCTGTGTTCTGTCACACACACACACACACACACACACACACACACACACACACACACACACACACACACACACACACACACACACACACACACACACACACACAGCACACACACACACACACACACACACACACACACACACACACACACACACACACACACACACACACACACACACACACACACACACACACACACACACACAGACTCACACACTCTGAGTGACAGGAGAGAGGGGGACTGTGTGTCCAGCCAAACTATTCCTGTGTTCTGTCACACACACACACACACACTGGGTAGTGTTCTGATTTGAAATATGTGTCCTCAGACAGTTCGCTTAACTCGCCCTCAGTAAGAGGTGTGTGTGTGTGTGTGTGTGTGTGTGTGTGTGTGTCCTGTCCTGTCTAAGTAAGACTAGCCATGAACCAGGACAGTGGTGATGCTGGTGGGTTTGGCCAGGAGGATAACAGCTAGAAATCTAATAGCAACAGATCAGATCCCATGAGACAGAGACGAGATGCTGCTCTGCAACACCATCAGATCAGATCCCATGAGACAGAGATGAGATGCTGCTCTGCATCACCATCAGATCAGATCCCATGAGACAGAGATGAGATGCTGCTCTGCATCACCATCAGATCAGATCCCATGAGACAGAGATGAGATTCTGCTCTGCATCACCATCAGATCAGATCCCATGAGACAGAGATGAGATTCTGCTCTGCATCACCATCAGATCAGATCCCATGAGACAGAGATGAGTCTGTCTGGAGTGTTTTATGTCATAACATCTCCAACCTGCCTGTATCCATGGATGAGTGATAACCCTCCATCCCTCTCTGTCATCACCATCAGATCAGATCCCATGAGACCCCCTGAGATGCTCTCTGCAGCCCCTCAGATCCCCCTCTGACCTCCCCCCCCCCCTCCCTCTCTCCCCTCCCTCTCTCCTCCCCCCCCACAGCAACAGGAACAGGATCCCACTAACCTGTACGTTTCCAACCTGCCTGTGTCCATGGATGAGCAGGAGCTGGAGAACATGCTGAAACATCTCGGTCACGCCTCATCTCAACACGGGTACTACGGGACGCCAACGGGGTCAGCAGAGGAGTCGTCTTCGCCAGGTACACACACACACACACACACACACACATATCCCCTCTACGCTGAAACATACACACACACACATACTACACACACACACACACACATATGTACGCTGAAACATACACACACACACACACATATGTACGCTGAAACATACACACACACACACACACACACATACTCACATACACACACATATGTACGCTGAAACATACACACACACACACACACACACACACATACAGGAAACACACACACACACACACACACACACACACACGTGTACGCTGAAACATACACACACACACATACACACACTCACACACACACACACACACATACTACACACACACACACACACACACACATACACATACTCAAACATACACACACACACATACATATATACTACACTGAAACACACACACACACACATATACACATATATACACTGAAACACACACACACACATATATACACTGAAACATACACACACACACATATATACGATGAAACATACACACACACACACACACACACACACACACACACACACACACACATATACAGTATATATACACTGAAACATACACACACACACATATATACACTGAAACATACACACACACACATATATACGATGAAACATACACACACACACACACACACACACACACACACACACACACACACACACACACACACACACACACACATATATACACTGAAACATACACACACACACATGTATACGCTGAAACATACACACACACACACACATACACATATACAGTATATATACACTGAAACATACACACACACACACACACACATACACATACTCACACACACACACACACACATATACAGTATATATACACTGAAACATACACACACACACATATATACGATGAAACATACACACACACACACACACACACACACACTGGGTAGTGTTCTGATTTGAAACATGCACGCTGAACTTGAATTTCCATAAATCCCATTGGCATCAATTTAAAATGTGTTGTCAAATTATAATGTGTGCGTTCTCTTCTGGACTCTGTATGAGGCCCCCGGAGTGAATTTAGAGTCTCTTCTCCTTGTTCCTGGGACCTTGAGTGTCCCCCTGAGTCCCCCTGAGTGTCCCCCTGAGTGTCCCCCTGAGTCCCCCTGAGTGTCCCCTAATGGAGAGTCCTTCTCAGTTACCTCTGTACAGTACAGGCAGGGGTGGAAAAAGTCCTCAATTGTCCTACTTGAGTAAAAGTATAGATACCTTAACAGAAAATGACTGAAGTAAAAGTGACCCAGTAAAATACTACTTGAGTAAAAGTCTAAAAATTATTTAGTTTTAAATATACTTAAGTATCAAAAGTAAATGTAATTGCTACAATATTCTTAAGTATAAAATGTAAAAGTAACTGGTATAAATCATGTACAATGTACTTTTCCTGGTCTGGCCTCTGTATTCAGAGTCAGTGGCTGGACAGAATGACTTCTCTAGGATCTCCCTCTGACTCCCTGACAGAATGACTAGAGACAGATTTCTCTAGGATCACCCTCTGACTCCCTGACAGAATGACTTCTCTAGGATCACCCTCTGACTCCCTGACAGAATGACTTCTCTAGGATCACCCTCTGACTCCCTGACAGAATGACTTCTCTAGGATCACCCTCTGACTCCCTGACAGAATGACTTCTCTAGGATCACCCTCTGACTCCCTGACAGAATGACTTCTCTAGGATCACCCTCTGACTCCCTGACAGAATGACTTCTCTAGGATCACCCTCTGACTCTCTGACAGAATGACTTCTCTAGGATCACCCTCTGACTCCCTGACAGAGTGACTAGTGAAAGACCTCTCTAGGATCACCCTCTGACTCCCTGACAGAGTGACTTGTGAAAGACCTCTCTAGGATCACCCTCTGACTCCCTGACAGAGTGACTAGTGAAAGACCTCTCTAGGATCACCCTCTGACTCCCTGACAGAGTGACTTGTGAAAGACCTCTCTAGGATCACCCTCTGACTCCCTGACAGAATGACTAGAGAAAGATTTCTCTGGGATCACCCTCTGACTCCCTGACAGAATGACTTCTCTAGGATCACCCTCTGACTCCCTGTGCCAAGATCAGCTGATTATTAGCCCTTCAGACATGATTGGGTGAACAGAGATGAACGAGGCCTCATAGAGGAGCTGCGTTGTAGAGCAGAGACTAGAGCAGAGAGTAGAGCAGAGAGTAGAGCAGAGCAGAGAGCAGAGCAGAGAGTAGAGCAGAGAGCAGATCAGAGAGCAGAGATCAGAGAGCAGAGAGTAGAGAGTAGAGAGCAGAGATCAGAGAGTAGAGCAGAGAGCAGATCAGAGAGCAGAGAGTAGAGCAGATCAGAGAGCAGAGAGTAGAGAGCAGAGAGTAGAGCAGAGAGTAGAGCAGAGACTAGAGCAGAGAGTAGAGCAGAGAGCAGAGAGCAGAGCAGAGAGTAGAGAGTAGAGCAGAGAGCAGATCAGAGCAGAGCAGAGAGCAGAGAGTAGAGAGCAGAGAGTAGAGCAGAGAGTAGAGCAGAGAGCAGAGCAGAGAGCAGAGAGTAGAGAGTAGAGCAGATCAGAGAGCAGAGAGTAGAGAGCAGAGAGTAGAGAGCAGAGAGTAGAGCAGAGACTAGAGCAGAGAGTAGAGCAGAGAGTAGAGCAGAGAGCAGAGAGCAGAGAGTAGAGAGTAGAGCAGATCAGAGAGCAGAGAGTAGAGCAGAGAGCAGAGAGTAGAGCAGAGAGCAGATAGTAGAGAGTAGAGCAGAGAGCAGATCAGAGAGTAGAGCAGAGAGCAGAGAGTAGAGAGTAGAGCAGAGAGTAGAGCAGAGACTAGAGCAGAGAGTAGAGCAGAGAGTAGAGCAGAGAGCAGATCAGAGAGCAGAGAGTAGAGAGTAGAGCAGAGAGTAGAGCAGAGACTAGAGCAGAGAGTAGAGCAGAGAGTAGAGCAGAGAGCAGAGAGCAGAGCAGAGAGCAGAGAGTAGAGAGTAGAGCAGATCAGAGAGCAGAGAGTAGAGCAGAGAGCAGAGAGTAGAGCAGAGAGCAGATAGTAGAGAGTAGAGCAGAGAGCAGATCAGAGAGTAGAGCAGAGAGTAGAGAGTAGAGCAGAGAGTAGAGCAGAGACTAGAGCAGAGAGTAGAGCAGAGAGTAGAGCAGAGAGCAGATCAGAGAGCAGAGAGTAGAGAGTAGAGAGTAGAGCAGAGAGTAGAGCAGAGACTAGAGCAGAGAGTAGAGCAGAGAGTAGAGAGCAGAGAGTAGAGCAGAGAGTAGAGCAGAGACTAGAGCAGAGAGTAGAGCAGAGAGTAGAGCAGAGAGCAGAGCAGAGCAGAGAGTAGAGAGTAGAGAGTAGAGCAGAGAGCAGAGCAGAGACTAGAGCAGAGAGTAGAGCAGAGAGTAGAGAGCAGAGAGTAGAGCAGAGAGTAGAGCAGAGAGCAGAGCAGAGAGTAGAGCAGAGAGTAGAGCAGAGAGCAGAGAGTAGAGCAGAGAGTAGAGAGTAGAGAGTAGAGCAGAGAGCAGATCAGAGAGTAGAGCAGAGCAGAGAGCAGAGCAGAGAGCAGAGAGCAGAGCAGAGAGTAGAGCAGAGAGCAGAGCAGAGAGCAGAGAGTAGAGTAGAGCAGATCAGAGAGCAGAGAGTAGAGAGAGAGCAGAGTAGAGCAGAGAGTAGAGCAGAGACTAGAGCAGAGAGTAGAGCAGAGAGCAGAGCAGAGAGCAGAGAGCAGAGAGTAGAGCAGAGACTAGAGCAGATCAGAGAGCAGAGAGTAGAGCAGAGAGCAGATAGAGCAGAGAGCAGATAGTAGAGAGTAGAGCAGAGAGTAGAGCAGAGACTAGAGCAGAGAGTAGAGCAGAGAGAGCAGAGAGCAGAGAGCAGAGATTAGAGCAGAGAGCAGAGAGAGTAGAGCAGAGAGAGAGCAGAGAGTAGAGCAGAGAGAGAGCAGAGACTAGAGCAGAGAGCAGAGAGTAGAGAGTAGAGCAGAGAGCAGATCAGAGAGCAGAGAGCAGAGAGTAGAGAGTAGAGCAGAGAGTAGAGCAGAGACTAGAGCAGAGAGTAGAGCAGAGAGTAGAGCAGAGAGCAGATCAGAGAGCAGAGATCAGAGAGCAGAGAGTAGAGAGTAGAGAGCAGAGATCAGAGAGTAGAGCAGAGAGCAGATCAGAGAGCAGAGAGCAGAGAGTAGAGCAGAGAGCAGATCAGAGAGCAGAGCAGAGCAGAGCAGAGCAGAGAGCAGAGCAGAGAGCAGAGAGCAGAGAGTAGAGCAGAGCAGATCAGAGAGTAGAGCAGAGCAGAGCAGAGCAGAGCAGAGCAGAGAGCAGAGAGCAGAGCAGAGAGCAGAGAGTAGAGCAGAGAGCAGAGAGTAGAGCAGAGAGCAGATAGCAGAGAGTAGAGCAGAGAGCAGATCAGAGAGTAGAGCAGAGAGCAGAGAGTAGAGCAGATCAGAGAGCAGAGAGTAGAGAGTAGAGCAGAGAGCAGAGCAGAGAGTAGAGAAGAGAGCAGAGCAGAGAGTAGAGCAGAGAGCAGATCTGAGAGCAGAGCAGAGAGCAGATAGTAGAGAGTAGAGCAGAGAGCATAGAGTAGAGCAGAGAGTAGAGCAGAGAGCAGAGAGTAGAGAGTAGCAACCTGTTGCCTGTGGCAAATCTTGCTGCTGTGATGGTACACTGTGGTATTTCACCAAGTAGATATGGGAGTTTAACAAAATTGGATTTGTTTTCGAATTCTTTGTGGATCTGTGTAATCTGAGGGAAATATGTCTCTCTAATATGGTCCTACATTGGGCAGGAGGTTAGGAAGTGCAGCTCAGTTTTCACCTCATTTTGTGGGCAGTGAGCACATAGCTTGTCTTCTCTTGAGAGCCATGTCTGCCTACGGCGGCCTTTCTCAATAGCAAGGTTATGCTCACTGAGTCTGTACATAGTCAAAGCTTTCCTTAATTTTGGGTCAGTCACAGTGGTCAGGTATTCTGCCGCTGTGTACTCTCTGTGTAGGGCCAAATAACATTCTAGTTTGCTCTGTTTTTTTGTTGATTCTTTCCAACGTGTCAAGTAATTATCTTTTTGTTTTCGCATCATGATCTCTCTCTGTCCCTCTCTCTGCCACCCCCCACTCCCCAATCTCTCTGTCCCTGTCTCTCTATGTCCCTCTCTCTGCCCCGCCCCCTCTCTCCCCCCCTCCCCCCTCCCCCTCTCTGCTCCCCCCCTCTCTGCCCCCCTGCCCCCCCCTCTCTGCCCCCCCCTCTCTGCCCCTCTATCTGCCCCCCCCCTCTCTCTGCCCCCCCTCCCACCCCCCTCTTTGCCCCCCCCCTCTCTGCCCCCCCCTCTCTGCCCCCCCTCTCCCCCCTCTCTCTGCCCCCCCTCTCTGCCCCCCTCTCTGCCCCCCCCCCACCTCTCTGCCCCCCCTCTCTCTGCCCCCCCTCTCTCCCCCCTCTCAGGATGGAGTCAACAGAGAAGTGCGATGTGGTGATTCAACATTTCAACGGAAAGTTTCTGAAGACTCCACCAGGCGTACCAGGTATGAGGAACAGCTACTCCTTTCTGGGGGTGTTGAGTTCAAAATGCGTCGATTTGTATCTTAAAGGCCACGTGTAGTTCAAAAAATGTCCTTTTTCCTGTGTTGTGTATATATATTTTCACACTATGAGGTTGGAATGATAATGTGAAATAGTGAAAACGATGATAATGACCTTTTAAGAGCTGTTTGAAAAAACTATCTGAAATTTCAGCTTGTTTTGTTGGGATGGAGATTTGGCCTGCCTGGTGACATCACCAGGCGATACATTATTGAATCGACCAATAAGAAAGAGTTCTAAACCTCTCTGCCAATAACAGCTAGTTTTCAGCCCCCGCCCCAGACAGTCCTAGCAGAATTCTTGTTTGAGAAATTGCTCTTTGCTATGAAGCTATTTCTGTTTCTTTTTGACCATTTTAGTTCAAAACAATCACAGTAAAGTACTTAATTGTTACCCAGAAAATGATATTGAGATTAAAACAGGTGCGTTGGACCTTTAATATCAGCCCTGGAGAAACCTGTTCGGTGTGTCCTGAAAGTACCTCGGGATGATTTTACAAGTGTGTCAATAAATCCCAAAGTAACTGAGTCTCTGACATCCCCTAAAGCCAACAAGCTATCCCCTTCCCTATAAACACAGCCGTAAACGCCCCCAGGCGGAACCCTGGTTTACACACAGGCACATAGCTGTCCTAACCTGTCAGCCTGGGGTCCTCATGCCTCCGTGATGGTTCCTGTCTGGCTCAAGCTGAGTTCAGTTTCCTACTGCGCTGTGTCTGATGGCACTCCTCTCTCCATGGGCTGTCCTTCTGGCTCAGAGCCTCCAGGTTTGATTCTGAGCCACAGGAGGAGGGAGAGGATAGAGAGAGAGATGAGGGGATAGAGAGGAAGATAGAGATGGGGGGATAGAGGGGAAGATAGAGAGAGATGAGGGGATAGAGGGGAAGATAGAGAGAGATGAGGGGATAGAGAGGAAGGGAGGGGAGGGAGGGAGGGAGGGAGGGAGGGAGGGAGGGAGGGAGGGAGGGAGGGAGGGAGATTGTCGAGCGGTCTCTGATCTAGAGATATGATTTGTGAGGTGTATCTGTGTGGCAGACAGGAAGACAGGTGCATGATGGATCACTCCATCTATCTTTGTCTGATACTCCCGGGACACCGCCAGCAGCCTCCTTCGGTACCGTACGTGTGTGTGTGTGTACGTACGTGCACCTCAGTTCCAGTGAAGTGATAGTGTGTGTAGCCTATGGATTGTAAGGTGTAACTGATCGTCGCCGTTTGGACTCGGCCAGCAGGCTGTCCTCATAGAGACTCGTAACCAGACTTAATGAGACGGGGATGTAGGAAACCTGTACGATTAGCCACAGTCAGTGGAGTAACATGTGACTATACTGAACAGAGATGTACTACAGTACAGTAGGGTCTGCATCCCAAATGGCACACTATTCCCTATGGGCTCTGGTAGAAGATACAGTAGGGTCTGGATCCCCTATTCCCTAGGGGCTCTGGTAGAAGATACAGTAGGGTCTGGATCCCCTATTCCCTAGGGGCTCTGGTAGAAGATACAGTAGGGTCTGGATCCCCTATTCCCTAGGGGCTCTGGTAGAAGATACAGTAGGGTCTGGATCCCCTATTCCCTAGGGGCTCTGGTAGAAGATACAGTAGGGTCTGGATCCCCTATTCCCTAGGGGCTCTGGTAGAAAATACAGTAGGGTCTGGATCCCATATTCCCTAGGGGCTCTGGTAGAAGATACAGTAGGGTCTGGATCCCCTATTCCCTAGGGGCTCTGGTAGAAGATACAGTAGGGTCTGGATCCCCTATTCCCTATGGCTCTGGTAGAAGATACAGTAGGGTCTGGATCCCCTATTCCCTAGGGGCTCTGGTAGAAGATACAGTAGGGTCTGGATCCCCTATTCCCTATGGCTCTGGTAGAAAGATACAGTAGGGTCTGGATCCCCTATTCCCTATGGCTCTGGTAGAAGATACAGTAGGGTCTGGATCCCCTATTCCCTATGGCTCTGGTAGAAGATACAGTAGGGTCTGGATCCCCTATTCCCTATGGCTCTGGTAGAAGATACAGTAGGGTATGGATCCCCTATTCCCTAGGCTCTGGTAGAAGATCAGTAGGGTCCGGATCTATTCCCCCTATTCCCTATGGCTCTGGTAGAAGATACAGTAGGGTCTGGATCCCCTATTCCCTATGGCTCTGGTAGAAGATACAGTAGGGTCTGGATCCCCTATTCCCTATGGCTCTGGTAGAAGATACAGTAGGGTCTGGATCCCCTATTCCCTAGGGGCTCTGGTAGAAGATACAGTAGGGTCTGGATCCCCTATTCCCTAGGGGCTCTGGTAGAAGATACAGTAGGGTCTGGATCCCCTATTCCCTAGGGGCTCTGGTAGAAGATACAGTAGGGTCTGGATCCCCTATTCCCTAGGGGCTCTGGTAGAAGATACAGTAGGGTCTGGATCCCCTATTCCCTAGGGGCTCTGGTAGAAGATACAGTAGGGTCTGGATCCCCTATTCCCTATGGCTCTGGTAGAAGATACAGTAGGGTCTGGATCCCCTATTCCCTATGGCTCTGGTAGAAGATACAGTAGGGTCTGGATCCCCTATTCCCTATGGCTCTGGTAGAAGATATGGCTCTGGTAGAAGATACAGTAGGGTCTGGATCCCCTATTCCCTATGGCTCTGGTAGAAGATACAGTAGGGTATGGATCCCCTATTCCCTATGGCTCTGGTAGAAGATACAGTAGGGTCTGGATCCCCTATTCCCTATGGGCTCTGGTAGAAGATACAGTAGGGTCTGGATCCCCTATTCCCTAGGGGCTCTGGTAGAAGATACAGTAGGGTCTGGATCCCCTATTCCCTATGGCTCTGGTAGAAGATACAGTAGGGTCTGGATCCCCTATTCCCTAGGGGCTCTGGTAGAAGATACAGTAGGGTCTGGATCCCCTATTCCCTAGGGGCTCTGGTAGAAGATACAGTAGGGTCTGGATCCCCTATTCCCTATGGGCTCTGGTAGAAGATACAGTAGGGTCTGGATGGGCTCTGGTAGAAGATACAGTAGGGTCTGGATCCCCTATTCCCTAGGGGCTCTGGTAGAAGATACAGTAGGGTCTGGATCCCCTATTCCCTATGGCTCTGGTAGAAGATACAGTAGGGTCTGGATCCCCTATTCCCTATGGGCTCTGGTAGAAGATACAGTAGGGTCTGGATCCCCTATTCCCTAGGGGCTCTGGTAGAAGATACAGTAGGGTCTGGATCCCCTATTCCCTAGTGGCTCTGGTAGAAGATACAGTAGGGTCTGGATCCCCTATTCCCTAGGGGCTCTGGTAGAAGATACAGTAGGGTCTGGATCCCCTATTCCCTAGGGGCTCTGGTAGAAGATACAGTAGGGTCTGGATCCCCTATTCCCTAGGGGCTCTGGTAGAAGATACAGTAGGGTCTGGATCCCCTATTCCCTAGGGGCTCTGGTAGAAGATACAGTAGGGTCTGGATCCCCTATTCCCTAGGGGCTCTGGTAGAAGATACAGTAGGGTCTGGATCCCCTATTCCCTAGGGGCTCTGGTAGAAGATACAGTAGGGTCTGGATCCCCTATTCCCTAGGGGCTCTGGTAGAAGGGGCTCTGGTAGAAGATACAGTAGGGTCTGGATCCCCTATTCCCTAGGGGCTCTGGTAGAAGATACAGTAGGGTCTGGATCCCCTATTCCCTAGGGGCTCTGGTAGAAGATACAGTAGGGTCTGGATCCCCTATTCCCTAGGGGCTCTGGTAGAAGATACAGTAGGGTCTGGATCCCCTATTCCCTAGGGGCTCTGGTAGAAGATACAGTAGGGTCTGGATCCCCTATTCCCTAGGGGCTCTGGTAGAAGATACAGTAGGGTCTGGATCCCCTATTCCCTAGGGGCTCTGGTAGAAGATACAGTAGGGTCTGGATCCCCTATTCCCTAGGGGCTCTGGTAGAAGATACAGTAGGGTCTGGATCCCCTATTCCCTAGGGGCTCTGGTAGAAGATAAGTAGGGTCTGGATCCCCTATTCCCTAGGGGCTCTGGTAGAAGATACAGTAGGGTCTGGATCCCCTATTCCCTAGGGGCTCTGGTAGAAGATACAGTAGGGTCTGGATCCCCTATTCCCTAGGGGCTCTGGTAGAAGATACAGTAGGGTCTGGATCCCCTATTCCCTAGGGGCTCTGGTAGAAGATACAGTAGGGTCTGGATCCCCTATTCCCTAGGGGCTCTGGTAGAAGATACAGTAGGGTCTGGATCCCATATTCCCTAGGGGCTCTGGTAGAAGATACAGTAGGGTCTGGATCCCCTATTCCCTAGGGGCTCTGGTAGAAGATACAGTAGGGTCTGGATCCCATATTCCCTAGGGGCTCTGGTAGAAGATACAGTAGGGTCTGGATCCCCTATTCCCTAGGGGCTCTGGTAGAAGATACAGTAGGGTCTGGATCCCCTATTCCCTATGGCTCTGGTAAAAGATACAGTAGGGTCTGGATCCCCTATTCCCTATGGGCTCTGGTAGAAGATACAGTAGGGTCTGGATCCCCTATTCCCTATGGGCTCTGGTAGAAGATACAGTAGGGTCTGGATCCCCTATTCCCTATGGCTCTGGTAGAAGATACAGTAGGGTCTGGATCCCCTATTCCCTATGGCTCTGGTAGAAGATACAGTAGGGTCTGGATCCCCTATTCCCTATGGCTCTGGTAGAAGATACAGTAGGGTCTGGATCCCCTATTCCCTATGGCTCTGGTAGAAGATACAGTAGGGTCTGGATGGCTCTGGTAGAAGATACAGTAGGGTCTGGATCCCTATTCCCTATGGCTCTGGTAGAAGATACAGTAGGGTCTGGATCCCCTATTCCCTAGGGGCTCTGGTAGAAGATACAGTAGGGTCTGGATCCCCTATTCCCTAGGGGCTCTGGTAGAAGATACAGTAGGGTCTGGATCCCCTATTCCCTAGGGGCTCTGGTAGAAGATACAGTAGGGTCTGGATCCCTATTCCCTAGGGGCTCTGGTAGAAGATACAGTAGGGTCTGGATCCCCTATTCCCTAGGGGCTCTGGTAGAAGATACAGTAGGGTCTGGATCCCCTATTCCCTAGGGGCTCTGGTAGAAGATACAGTAGGGTCTGGATCCCTATTCCCTTTAGATAGATACAGTAGGGTCTGGTAATACAGTAGGGTCTGGATCCCCTATTCCCTAGGGGCTCTGGTAGAAGATACAGTAGGGTCTGGATCCCCTATTCCCTATGGCTCTGGTAGAAGATACAGTAGGGTCTGGATCCCCCCTATTCCCTATGGCTCTGGTAGAAGATACAGTAGGGTCTAATCAGTAGGGTCTTCCCCCTAGGGGCTCTGGTAGAAGATACAGTAGGGTCTGGATCCCCTATTCCCTAGGGGCTCTGGTAGAAGATACAGGATAATCTCCAGGGGTAAAGTGTGTTTAGATAGGTGTAATCAACCAATGTAAAGTGTGTTTAGATAGGTGTAATCAACCATTGTAAAGTGTGTTTAGATAGGTTGTAATCAACCATTGTAAAGTGTGTTTAGATAGGTGTAATCAACCAATGTAAAGTGTGTTTAGATAGGTGTAATCAACCATTGTAAAGTGTGTTTAGATAGATATAATCAACCAATGTAAAGTGTGTTTAGATAGGTGTAATCTAGAGCCAAGGGTGTTGATTTTTAATCACGAGGGTATCCTAATACTAACATACTTGTTGAATTATTCAACAGAAAGTGACGACAATAGTAATGAATGGGTCTGTATAGACAGAGCACGTGTTTGATGGTTGCAGCCTGGCTCCACCCCTTTATGTTAATTTATTCATATGTACACACCCACATGGTGTATTTACACAAATGAGGAACATTTCATATTCTTTATTTTTAACACAAAATATTTTTTACATGAATTCCTGATACAAATGTGAAGTGCATTTGACAAAGATTACCATTGACAATACTTATACTTAATATCTGAATTCTCACTGAAATCCCTGCGCTCGTCTGACAATACACTGAAATCCCTGCGCTCGTCCGTGCCAGTAAAATTTTACTGCTATAATTTAGTTAATATGTGATGGATTAAAAACATTCTCACCGTCTAGAGCACCTTCCTCCGTCATCCAACTGTTGAATTTATTAGAATTAAAAATAAAAGCGTTTTATAAAATAAATAAAACGCGGAACTTGAAAACATTTACAGTAAATCCATTCAGCCCCTTCACTCTCACTCCTCCCCTCTCTCTCTCTCTGTCTCTCTCTCTCTCTCTCTCTCTGTCTCTCTCTCTCTCTGTCTCCTCTCTCTCTCTCTCTCTGTCTCTCTCTCTCTCTCTCTCTCTGTCTCCTCTCTCTCTCTCTCTCTGTCTCCTCTCTCTCTCTCTCTGTCTCTCTCTCTCTCTCTCTCTCTCTCTCTCTCTCTCTCTCTCTCTCTCTCTCTCTCTCTCTCTCTCTCTCTCTCTCTCTCTCTCTCTCTCTCTCTCTCTCTCTCTCTGTCTCCTCTCTCTGTCTCTCTCTCTCTCTCTCTCTCTCTCTCTCTCTCTCTCTCTGTCTCTCTCTCTCTGTCTCTCTCTCTCTGTCTCTCTCTCTCTCTCTCTCTCTCTCTCTCTCTCTCTCTCTCTCTCTCTCTCTCTCTCTCTCTCTCTCTCTCTCTCTCTCTCTCTCTCTCTCTCTCTCTCTCTCTCTCTCTCTCTCTCTCTCTCTCTCTCTCTCTCTCTCTCTCTCTCTTCATAACAGTAGAGGCAAAGCCCTCTAAAGAGGTGGAGACCACAGTGGGACCACACGCTGACAGATTATTCCACTCATCCAATCTGTCTCTTAGTACACTAGTACACTAGTCTTAACCAGAGCCTACAGCAAAATATTCCCTATATAGTGCACTACTCTTGACCAGAGCCCTATTCCCTATATAGTGCACTACTCTTGACCAGAGCCCTATTCCCTATATAGTGCACTACTCTTGACCAGAGGTCTATGGGGAATATTTGGGACTCAATTGCTTGTCTTCAGCATTGCATGGTGGTCTTTTACCAAAGTGACTTGTTCCATTATTCTCCTCAGAGGTGATTTAGCTCTATTATGACAGAGGTGATTTAGCTCAATTATGACAGAGGTGATTTAGTTCTATTATGACAGAGGTGATTTAGCTCAATTATGACAGAGGTGATTTAGTTCAATTATGACAGAGGTGATTTAGTTCAATTATGACAAAGGTGATTTAGTTCTATTATGACAGAGATTATATAGTTCTAATATGACAGAGATGATTTAGTTCTATTATGACAGACGATTATATAGTTCTAATATGACAGAGATGATTTAGTTCTATTATGACAGAGATAATATAGCTCTATGATGACAGAGATAATATAGCTCTATTATGACAGAGATGAAATCCCAGATGGCTGTGTGTGGGTGCGAGCGTTCATTTGTGTGTGTGATATCTATAATACCCCAGGTCCAGCCCTGTCAACTCAGAGAGGGGACAAGGATTCAGTCTGTCACAGCCTCCAGTGGCGTGTGTGGATGTGTGGGGTGACCCGTCAAATTGGGATCCTCTCTACTCTCTAAGGCTGGTAAAAATGGGGAAATCAAGCTGCCAGAAAGAGGTTAACTACAACCCACAGGGTTTGGTCGCTGCTATAGACACACTCAGAGGGAATACGTCTCCCCAGCTAGGATCTGTTCTGTTCATTTATCTCCCTGTAGACAGTTGGCTGGGATGGTTTCTAGTCAGACCAGAGGTGGTACTAGGAGGCTACAGTATGGGGATCCTTCCTCTCTGTACCCTGTAGACAGTTGGCTGGGATGGTTTCTAATCAGACCAGAGGAGGTACTAGGAGGCTACAGAATGGGGATCCTTCCTCTCTGATACCCTGTAGACAGTTGGCTGGGATGGTTTCTAGTCAGACCAGAGGAGGTACTGGGGTTGACTAGGAGGCTACAGAATGGGGATCCTTCCTCTCTGATACCCTGTAGACAGTTGGCTGGGATGGTTTCTAATCAGACCAGAGGAGGTTCTGGGGGTTTTCCAGCTGTAGTACACGGCACTGCTCTCTCACTCTAACCCTGTCATGTTACTGTCCACTTCACTTCCTGTGTGTCCTGTTTTAACAATGACTTCACTTGTCTGTCTGTCTGGGGTGAGGAGAGGTTGTCTGTCTGTCTGGGGTGAGGAGAGGTTGTCTGTCTGTCTGGGGTGAGGAGAGGTTGTCTGTCTGTCTGTCAGGTGAGGCGAGGTTGTCTGTCTGTCTGTCTGTCTGGGGTGAGGAGAGTTTGTCTGTCTGTCTGGGGTGATGAGTGGTTGTCTGTCTGTTCCCTATGTAGTACATTACTTTGACCAGAGCATTTCAGCAATAGCTTTCCATTTGGGACGCAGAATAATCTATTTATATTTTATTTAACTTGGCAAGTCAGTGAAGAACAAGATCTTATTTTCAATGACGGCCTAGGAACAGTGGGTTGACTGCCTGTTCAGGGGCAGAACGACAGATTTGTACCTTGTCAGCTCAGGGATTTGATCTTGCAACCTTTCAGTTACTAGTCCAACGCTCTAACAACTAGGCTACCCTGCCGCCCCAGGCAACAGAGACAGGACTTCCCCTCCGGGTTCATTAGGGTTAGCTTCACGTATCTCTCTAAGAGGAGAGTGATTTAACGACAACAACTGGTTGTAATGATAACATTTATGAATGTGAGGCCATGTTTAGAGCAGAATAGGACTTGGGACTTGACTCTTCTTCCCCCCCAGAGACACGGTTCCCTGGTGCCACGTCAGAGTGATAATTACATGTATTTCAGCTGCTGATTTCATCAGGTGTTTATTAAAGTGTGTTGAGCAGGAGAATGATTGATGTGTCTCCGTGACAACACAAACAAAGGCCTAGCTCAGATCCACATCATCGCAGAGGCACGGGAGATAACATTATAATGAGAAAATGGTTGAAGGGAAATGATCTTTTAATACTGAACTATCTGATGTAAAGTCTTTTATTTGTTAATAATCTTCTTTGTTCCCTCCACCGATAGGAGACAGAGAGAGACAACAAAATAACCAAGGTCACGTCCCCTATTGGTCCCTGTTCCCTATAGAGGGACCTATTGGGCTCTGCTCCACCCTGTTCCCTATAGAGGGACCCATTGGGCCCTGTTCACTATAGAGGGACCTATTGGGCCCTGTTCACTATAGAGGGACCCATTGGGCCCTGTTCACTATAGAGGGACCTATTGGGCCCTGTTCCCTATAGAGGGACCCATTGGGCCCTGTTCCCTATAGAGGGACCCATTGGGCCCTGATCCCTATAGAGGGACCCATTGGGCCCTGAGGGACCCATTGGGCCCTGTTCCCTATAGAGGGACCCATTGGGCCCTGTTCCCTATAGAGGGACCCATTGGGCCCTGATCCCTATAGAGGGACCCATTGGGCTCTGCTCCACCCTGTTCCCTATAGAGGGACCCATTGGTCTCTACTCCACCCTGTTCCCTATAGAGGGACCCATTGGGCCCTGTTCCCTATAGAGGGACCCATTGGGCCCTGTTCCCTATAGAGGGACCCATTGGGCCCTGTTCCCTATAGAGGGACCCATTGGGCCCTGTTCCCTATAGAGGGACCCATTGGGCCCTGTTCCCTATAGAGGGACCCATTGGGCCCTGTTCCCTATAGAGGGACCCATTGGGCCCTGTTCCCTATAGAGGGACCCATTGGTCTCTACTCCACCCTGTTCCCTATAGAGGACCCATTGGGCCCTACTCCACCCTGTTCCCTATAGAGGGACCCATTGGGCCCTGTTCACTATAGAGGGACCCATTGGGCCCTGTTCCCTATAGAGGGACCCATTGGGCCCTGTTCCCTATAGAGGGATTGGGCCCCTATTGGGCCCTGTTCCCTATAGAGGGACCCATTGGGCCCTGTTCCCTATAGAGGGACCCATTGGGCCCTAGAGGGTTCCCTATAGAGGGACCCATTGGGCCCTGTTCCCTATAGAGGGACCCATTGGGCCCTGTTCCCTATAGAGGGACCCATTGGGCCCTGACCCATTCTGTTCCCTATAGAGGGACCCATTGGGCTCTGTTCCACCCTGTTCCCTATAGAGGGACCCATTGGGCTCTACTCCACCCTGTTCCCTATAGAGGGACCCATTGGGCCCTGTTCCCTATAGAGGGACCCATTGGGCTCTGCCCTGTTCCCTATAGAGGGATTGGGGGACCCATTGGGCCCTGTTCCCTATAGAGGGACCCATTGGGCCCTGCCCTAGAGGACCCATTGGGCCCTGTTCCTATAGAGGGACCCATTGGGCTCTGTTCCCTAGAGGGACCCACCCTGTTCCCTATAGAGGGACCCATTGGGCTCTGTTACTAGAGGGACCCATTGGGCTCTGTTCACCTATAGAGGACCCATTGGGCCCTGTTCCCTATAGAGGGACCCATTGGGCCCTGTTACTATAGAGGGACCCATTGGGCCCTGTTCCCTATAGAGGGACCCATTGGGCCCCATAGAGGGACCCTGGGCTCTGTTCCCTATAGAGGGACCCATTGGGCCCTGTTCCCTATAGAGGGACCCATTGGGCCCTGTTCCCTATAGAGGGACCCATTGGGCCCTGTTCCCTATAGAGGGACCCATTGGGCCCTGTTCCCTATAGAGGGACCCATTGGGCCCTGTTCCCTATAGAGGGACCCATTGGGCCCTGTAGAGGACCCATTGGGCCCTGTTCCCTATAGAGGGACCCATTGGGCCCTGTTCCCTATAGAGGGACCCATTGGGCCCTGTTCCCTATAGAGGGACCCATTGGGCTCTGTTCCCTATAGAGGGACCCATTGGGCTCTGTTCCCTATAGAGGGACCCATTGGGCCCTGTTCCCTATAGAGGGACC